>NW_006399778.1:11405736-11407926 GCF_000299155.1 Elephantulus edwardii | reverse complement strand
AAAAAAAAAAGGAAAATGGGGCCTAAATAGGTTGGCTTGCTCAAAGCTAGGTTGTCACAAACCTTCAATGTGATATTGTTTATTAAAAAAAATTAAAGCAAAGCACAATAAAATGAGATAATGCTTAGACTGAGAATTAACTAAAACAAGGTATGTCATGTAGAGTTTGGTGCATAGCAGGCTACAGGAACCTCTCCTGTGTTAAGTCTTGGAGTTTTCTGTATTGGCCATTTGACTAAGCAATCTCTCGAAGGCCAGAGACAAAGCTTCTTTAGCCGTGTATCCCCTGCTGAAGAGTGGAAAGCCACCAAGCTGCCTCCTGCTCAGCCTGTAAGATGTGACATCACCTGATTCAGGACCTACATCTTAGCAGTCCTCCGTCTGAGGCGTGACTAATCTAAGTTTGGTTCTCTGCTTCTCCAGTGACTTGCAAGATGATTTTATCTCGCCATGTGGAGCCTGCAGACAAGTCATGAGAGAGGTAAGCAGTTCTTCTTTCTTTTTGCAAACTAACCCTGTGAGCCCCTTTTCTCCCAGGCTGTGAGGGCCATGCTGGGCCTCCAGGGAGGAGAGAGGCTGCTGACCTACCTGAGTGCTCGGTTAGCAGGCCCCTGAGGCCATCATCCTGGATCAGTGGCAGAAACTTTTCATTCAACAGATACTTAGTGAGAGTCTCCACTGTACCAGACACTGAGCTGGCTTCCTGATAAAACCCATTGCCAACCTTCCAGAAGTAGATTTGGCCAATTACATCAGAGACCATATGCCCCCACTGTTGTGACCCATCAAGTTGATTCTGGCTTGTAATAACCCAAAGCAGAACAACCCTGTACATGTACCTAGGCTGTCCTGGAAGAGGTACACCAGAGTACTCCTTAAAGGTCAGGGAGGTGAGACTTTACCTCAGATACTGTTGCCAGGAGGGGCCAGTCCCTGGAAAATGACATCCTGCTTGGAAAGGCAGAAGGTCCTTAAAAGAGAGGAAGACCCTCAATGAGATGGATTGACACAATGACTGTAACAGTAAGTTTAACTACAGCTGAGATTGTGAGAACGGCACAGGATTGGGCAGGATTTCGATCTGTGTCACAGTTGACTTGACAACACCTGACAACAACAATAGCAATCTTGGTGGGAGCAGCTGGTGGATCTGAACCTGGCCTTTCGGGTAGCAGACAAGCACTTAACCATTGGGGCATCAAAACCCCTTATTTGGTCTGCAAAGCCTGAAATATTTTACTGTCTGACACTTAACAGAAGTTTGCCAGTCCCTGCTTCAGATAGTCAAGAGGGACTTCTCTTTGAAGATGGTATTTGAGCAAAGATTTAAATAATGAAGAAGGATGCACCGACAAAGGCCTGGAGATTGTTCCAGCAGGAGAACAAGCAAGTTTAATGCTCAAATGCTTGATGAGTTGGATAATTAGTAAGAAGGCCAGAGGTGCTGGAGGACGGCAAGGGGCCTGGGAGTGATAGATAGGATGGGAAGTCAGAGGGCGGACTGGGGCCAGGTTCAACAGGTCTTTTAGAGTTTGTTTTATTCCAAGAATAAAGGGAAACCATTGGGTATCTTGAACTCTAAATAACAAATAAAAACATTGTGGACCCTAAATCTGGGGTTGATATAAATTTGTCTCTCTGTGTATGAACATTTTGGGAGGTCGTGAAGCATGCCAGTGGGTTTTGTGGATTCTCAAATAGGTCTATGCCTTCCAGTCTCAAAAGATGAAAGCCAGTATCTCAGAAAACCCTGCAGACTCTTGCCTGGGTTCTGAAGCGCTATCATCAGCCTCTCTGTAAACCAAATCTGTTGCCTACTAGTCAACACGCAACTCATGGCAACCCCAGGGGTCAGAATCAGGGCTTGGGACAGGAGTGAGCCAGTTCAATCATGGCCAGTGAGACAAAACCAGAAGAACACTGAAGTTTTAAAATTTTGGTTACCAAGAGTGATAACTGGAACATTAAAAAGTATATAAAGTTATTGTTATTATTATAGATATTATGCTGTCACTATCTAGATCTGTCTTGAAGTACAATATTGTCAGTGACAGGATAATATCTATACACATACAAGGAAGTCCAGTGAATACCACTATCATTCAAATATATGCCCCAACAACCAGAGCCAAGGAAGAGGAGATAGAAGATTTTTACCAACTTTTACAATCGGAGATTGATTGAACATGC
>NW_006399778.1:11392120-11403956 GCF_000299155.1 Elephantulus edwardii | reverse complement strand
CTTGGCTCCATAGTCAACAGTCTTGGCACCAGCAGCCAGGAAATTAAAAGGTGCATTGCCATGGGAAAGTCTGCTGTTAGGGACCTCTCGAAAGTGCTGAAGGGCAATGGTATCTCTTATGGTATCTGGAGACTAAGGTGCGCCTGATACAGGCCATGGTCTTTGAAATCAGTTGTTATGCGTCAGAGGGTTGGACAATGACTAGGGAGGATAGAAGGAGAATTGATGCCTTTGAGCTGTGGTGCTGGAGAAGAGTGTTGAATGTACCATAGACTGCTAAGAAAATAAACAGGTTCGTCCAAGAGAGAGTTAAACCGGGCTGCTCCTTGGAGACAAGGATTCTGAGGCTTCATCTGACATACTTTGGACATGTTGCAAGGAAGGACCCTTGGAGAGGGACATCATGCTTGGTAGGTTGGAGGGACAGCGCAGGAGGGGAAGACCCTCTATGAGGTGGATTGATTCAGTGACTGGGGTAATCGGGGTGGGTGTGTCGGAGACAGTGAGGTTGGCACAGGACAGAGCAGGGTTTAGGGCTGTTGTTCATAGGGTCACTATGAGTCACAAGCGACTCGATGGCACATAACAACAACAGTTGTCATTCCAGTTCACCTATATTTTAAAAAGCCAAGTGTGTTCCAGTGCCACTTCCTTGGTCATGATTGAACCAAACAGTCCATTCAAAGTCCTGATCAGTGTAGAGCTGTGTGCCATGCAGTTCCTAATGGCTAAGATCTCAGAAATGGATCGCTGGGCTTTTCTTCTTGGCCATCTCTGAGTGGACTTGAACGTACAACCTCTTGGTTACTGAACTATCCACAGACTCCTTGCTGTATACAGCATCTCATTTAATCCCACCCCAAGCTTATCAGGGATGCGTGGGTCTATTCTTGCCATTTGCAGATGAGTACCCTGAGGCTCGGAGACGTGAAATGAGGTACTGGAGGGCGCACAGCTAGTGGTGAGCTGGCATTCACACCCAGGCCAGCCTGGCTCTGAAGCCCACACACCTTCCCACTGCCTCTCTGCCTTTATGGCTCCATAACTCAGTCAAACTCTCTGTGCCATCAAAGAAGGCAGAATGGGATGGAGAGAACAGGAACAGCTTGCTCCATAGGGGCTTCTGCTTTGGGGGTTGTTTGTATTTGGGAGGAAAGGCTTATTTCAGATTTGGTTTTGTGCTTCAGAATCTCCAAAGCATCTGTCAGCTGTAATAACATCTCCATCTTCCCTTCCTTCCTGCCAGGGCTGCAAAGCTCATTTCTCACAGCTACTCATTTCCCAGATCCACATGAAGCAGGCTACCATTAAGGCACTGGATTCACAGTACGGAACTGTTTCACTTCAGAGGGGAAGGGATCTGTGCCCAGCAAAGTGACAGGTCTGAGGTCATATAAGGAAGCCACAGGAGGATGCCAAGTTCCTGGCTCCCCAGGACACAACTTGGTCCAATTACTCACTGCTGTTCTCTCCAAATAGATTAGATGTTGGCAAACGAGAGAAATCAAATGAAAAGGCTGAAGAGGAAGAAACTGAAACCAAAATGCGAATAATAAGAGATGAGGCGAGGGGACCAGGGACCTGGCGTTTAAACTCGGCTCTACTCAAATTTCCATCTGCACCTCAGGCAGAGCCTGCCAAGCAGAAAAATCTCTTTCTTTAAAGCATTAATTTTGAAAAAGCTAGAAGACAGATTGTGCCTGGTAATAATTGGATGATGCAGACAGACGCTCAGAAGAGCAGGCTTGCAATCAGCATAATCAGTAAAGGGCTTCTATAAACTGAAAGGCGCCAGAGAGTAAACACGCAGGTACTTTGTGTCCATATCTCTCATTCTCACAGCACCTGGCCAGGTAGCACCTGGGTCTGTTGGCTCCATTTCAGAGCTGCTTCCCATTCATTGTGCCACAGCTGATTTCCTCCACAGTCTAGAACACCCCTGCCTGGTACCTTCTCCCCCTTTCTAGAACCATTTCCCAGGCCAAGACCTGAGCCTCACGGAGTTTAATCATTGACCCAAGAGCACACAGCTGGCATGTTACATAGCTGGTTGTGTAAGAAGAAGGATTGAGGGACAAATTTGGACTAAAACTTTTGCATCTCTGACATCACCCCACTGAGCCTCAGTTTCCTTGTCAGTAAAAGGGGGGTGATAATTAAAACAACTCACTCAAGAGTGGATAATGAAACAACACATATGTGATCATGGTATGTAAAGGAGGAGCTGGTGACACAGTGACTATGACCTTGGCTTCTAATCAGAAGTCAGTGGTTCAAATCGCCAGCTCCTTCAAGAGAGAAAAAGAGCTGGCGATCTGCAGCTTTAAACGCTACCACCTAATAAGTCCTGCAGGAAATTCTGCTCTGTTCTATAGAGTCAGAACCGACTCGATGACACAACAAAGTAGCAGGCAGGCATCCTCTGCGGATTGCAAATAATAAACAAGATGCTTCAAGGGAAGCAGACATTAGTTGAGATTTGCCACCGCAGGAGGTAATCTAGCTCCAGGATGTAGATGTTGTTCTTAGAAAGACTGTGTTAGTCCTTAGTCAAAACTCAGAGCATTTGTTGCCTGTCAAGAGTGTGCCAAGCACAAGCTGCTTGGTACACATTCTTCCATCCAGTGCCCCCTTCAAGCCCATGACTCAGGTGTGATTACTAGCATCCCTTTCCAGCCCCCATTGTAGAACGTTTTCTTCCCTCCCCCTCCCTCCACCCACCCCACAATGTACCCCTTGCTCCAGATTGTTGTCATACATATAATGCCCAGTCATGTATGCCTTTCAGACAGTTCTTCCCCTCAACTATTCTAATGTTCGTTATCTATCCACTGTTTTCCCATTCTCTCCTCAACTCTTTCGTGTCTGTCCTATTTTTTAACAGCTGTGATATACATATCATCTGCATTTTAAAGATGGGAAAACTGAAGCATTGAGTGGGAATTAGATATTAAGTTTGTCATCATTGTTGTTGTTCGGTGCCATCGAGTTGAGGATGACCCATAGTGACTCTATGAACAACAGATCTGAACCCTGTCCTATCCTGTGCCATCCTCATACTTCCTGACACATTAGAGCCCATTGGGGCAGTCACCATGTCAATCCCTCTGCTCAAGGATCTTCCTCTCCTACGCCAACCCTCCACTCTTCCCAGGATCATGTCCTTTTCCATGGAGAAGCCCCTCCTAGCAACATGCCCAAAACCTCATCATCTTTGCCTCCAAAGGGCACTCTGGCTGCACTCTCCCCAAGAAATATTTGTTTGCTTGTTTGCCTGTCCATAGGCTGTTCAGCGCTCTTCTCCAGAACCACAGACTGTAAGTGGCAGGACTGGATTCAAGCCCAGCTCATGCTAACCTCAGTCCTGCCTCACTGTGGCTTTGCTTCTCTTCCAGTTTGGTACCCACTGGGTTGTCTACATGACCAAGCCCGATGGCACGTATGTCGTCAGGACCGTGGAGGAGCTGCTGCCAAGCTCTTTCGGGCCCGAGGACCTGCAAAAGATCCAGTGACTGCTGGAGAACGCTCACGGCCTGGGAGAGCCCAAGTGCTTGTCATCTACCCGAAGGGCTTCGTGAAGATGTTCTCACAGACCTCAGGACACCTGACACTCAGGAGGCCTCAACCCTGCAAGGGCTCAACACAGCTGGCTTTGCCAGCGTCCAAGGCTGGGTTCTCTAGGGGTGCGAAATCAGTAAAATGTATGTGTGTGTGTTTATGTATTTACAGAGATTTATTTCAAGGAAATGGCTCATACAGTTGTAGAGGTTGGCAAGTCCCAAGTCCATGGGTCAGGCATCAGACTGGAAACTTTTCCTGACTTGAGTGGTTACAGGGCCTGATGAGCCAAAAAAATCACCAGGTCAGAGAGTAGCCTGCTGGCTCACATCCAAGAACCAGAGGTCAGAGGGTGAGGAGCCAGACACTGGGTCAGAAAAGCGTGAGCTTTGCCAGAACTCGTGTACATGTTAGACGCAGATCACAATCCCAAGGAAATTGGTTGACTGTCAATTGTTTGGCCTTCAACAAATAGGGAGCTCACATGGTTATATTATATATCACTATGGAAGCACCACCAGCCCAAGTCTGAAAACCACTGAGAGAAGACCCAGCCTAGCGGAAAAGGCACACAGCATTCACCCTCACAGCCACGTTACACTCAGGTGCCATGTCTTTTATGAGACAGAGTCTCACCTCAACTCAAGCCAGGCCCTCCTCCCTGACCTCAAAGTACCTCTTCCTTTCTACTCTTGCCTTCTTTTGGGTCTCTTTTAAAATTCAGGCCAAGTCTGGGCTGCTTCCCCACTAGCCTTCCCAAGGTTCCATCCTGTTCCAAGTGACTTTTCTAATTATAAACTTCCCAGAACATCCTGAGTCAGAAGAGCACATTTCACCCTCGTCTCATCGCATGCAGTTCTTAGGGGAGACAGGTGATTTATCTTTACACAAAGACCTGGACACTTTCTCTGGGAGAGGAAATGGGTGTCTTGGGGCTGCGTGTCCTTCAGTGTGGAGAACCAAACTCTGAGGCCTCTTGCCCCAGGTGTTCTCCAGGTGGGGGCCCTTTGGACTGACTCTCGGTGCCAGTTGCCACGGATTACATCTGAGTCCTGACTCAGCTGTCAGCTTGATCACTGAGCACCATTCACGCCCAGGATCCATTGCACAGATCATGGAACAGTGTTTTTTTGGGATCTGCTATGGGTCAAATGCTTTTGCTTATGTTCTTTTATTATAAAGTGTTCTGTGGATCAAAGCATGACCCTCCAAACCTAAGCCTTGTACCTGTGATAGAATCTTGTTTGGAAACAGGGTTTACCTTTCATGTTAATGAGTCCCTGTGAGTGTTGAGTGTGTCCTAAACCACATTACTTTTGAGTTATAAAGGGGGCAGATTAGACAAAGGAATGAGTGCGTGCTGGGGAGGTGTGGGGGATGGAGGAGTGGAATAATGCCCTGACTCTAAACGAGTCAGAGGGCCTCTTCTAGAGCCGCACCCTGAGTTCTGACTTCTATCCTCTTGAACTGTGAAAAATAAATTTCTGTGCTTCAAAGTCACTCTTTTGTGATATTTCTGTTACACCAGCATTAGATGGCTAAGGCAGCAAGCATCTCCTCATTGTTACAGATAAAGGAGCAGTCTTCACAGAGGCAGAGGAACTTGCTCTAGGATTTGGGCAAAGTTCAGAACAGAATATAGGTCCTCTAGTACCAGAGGAATGTCTATCTGTGTTTCGTTGACTACATAAAGGCATTTGACTCTGTGGATCACAACAAATTGTGACTAACCTTGAGAAGAATGGGAATCCCAGAACACTTAATTGTGTTGTGGATCACAACAAATTGTGATTAACCTTGAGAAGAATGGGAATCCCAGAACACTTAATTGTGCTCTTGTGAAACCTATACTTAGACCAGGAGGTCATCATCCAAACAGATCAGGGAAACACTGCATGGTTCAAAATTAGGAAAGGTGTACACAAGATATGCATCCTATCTCTGTACACTTTAAGTCTGTGTGGAACAGATCATCCAGGAGGCTGGACTCTCTGAGGAGGAAAGTGGCATCAGGTTAGAAGGAAGACTCATCAACCTATGTTATGCAGATAACACAACCTTGCTTGCTGAAAGAGAGGAGAACCTGAGGCATTTGCTGCAAAAGGTTAAGGACTGTAGTCTTCAATATGGATTGAAGTTCAACATCAAGAAATCAAGATTGTCACCACTGTCATTGGCAGCATCATGATAGATGGAGAAGAGATTGAGATTGTTAACAGCTTCAGCCTGCTCAGTTCCACAATCCACACTCTTGGCACCAACAGTCAGGAAAGCAAAGGATGAATTGCATTGGGAAAATCTGCTGTCAAGGACCTCTCCAGAGTGTTGAAGAGCAATGATATCAGTCTAGAGACTAAGGTGCCCCCAATTTAAGGCATCATCTTCACAATTACTTACCATGCATCAAAAAGCTGGACAATGACTAAGGATAATGAAGAAGAATCAATGCCTTTGAGTTGTAGTACTAAAGAAGAGTATTTGACATACCATGGACTGCTAAGAAAACAAACAGGTATATCCTAGAGAGCATGAAACTGAGCTACTCCTTGGAGGCAAGGGTTTTGAGGCTCCACCTCACATACATTGAGCATATTTCCAGGAGGGACCAGTCCTTGGGAAAGGTGGAAGGACAGTTCAAGAGAAGAAGACCCTGGATAAGATGGATTGACTCAGTAACTGGGATAATGGGGGTAGGTGTGTCAGAGACAGTAAGATTGATTCAGGATCAGGCAGAGTTCAGAGCTATTGTACATAGTGTCCCTAAGAGTCATAGGCAACTCGACAACACATGACAACAGCAATAACAATGCCCCTGAGAGCAATGATGTCAATTTAAACACTAAGGTGCGCCTGACTCAAGTCATGGTCTTTTCAATCACTTGCTATGCATCTGAATGCTGGAAAATGAATAAGGAAGGATAACAGAAGAAAACTGAATATCTCATGGACTGCCAAAGAAAAAAATAAATCTATCTTTGAGAAAGTACAAACAGAGTACAGGCAAGGATCGTAAAGCTTCCTCTTATATACTTTGGGCATGTTGTCAGGAAGGGCCAGTCCTTAGAAATGAACATCATGCTTGGAAAGGTGGAGGAAGACCCTCAACCAGATAGATTGACACAGTGACTGCAGCAATGGACTCAAGTATGTCAGAAACAATGAGGATGGCACAGGATAGGAAAAGGTTCAGATCTGTTGTTCCTATGGTCACTATGGGCTGTAGTCAACTCGACATAACAACATCAGCTATAGGGAGCTCTGATAGTGTCGTCCATAGAGAGTTGCACTGCTAACCCAAAGCCCTCATCGCAATCTCCCATGCACTTTGCAGCTTTGGAACCCACTGAGGGGCAGCTGTCAGTCACTTCTGACTCAGTTGCAGTGAACTGAGTTAAACTCCCCCTATTGGCTGCAGACAGAACCCATTTAGCTGCTGTCACATAGACTGGATTCCCACATGACAACTCCATGTGTGCAGAGAAGAACTGCTCTGTCAGACCTTCAAGGTTGTGTCCTTTTAGAAGCAGATCAGCAGCAGGCTTATCTTTTGAGACACCTTTGAGTGGATTTGAACCACCAACCTTTTGGCTAGTAGTCAGGCATTTAATTCTATGCACCACCCAGGAAATCTGCTACTACTTAATGTATAGGGAGTGCTGGTGGCTGAGTGGTAAGGAGTTGCACTGCCAACCCAAAGCCATGTGGTTAGAATCCACCAGCTGCTCTGTGAGAGGAAGAGGGATGCCCTCCTCCTGTGTGATTTACTACTTCTGAAAACCCACTGGATGGTTTGCTATGAGTTGGTTTCAGTTTGCTAGTACATAACAGCAACAATTACTTATTGTTAGTTCTTTGCAATGCACCATGCTAAGGTGTGATGAGGCCAAAAATAGTCATCACTTATCCAAACTGAAAGGTAAGTATTACTGCCCTCACTTTACAGAAAAAGGAAATGAAAAGGCAGAGAGGTCGATTCACTGAGCCAAAGTCACACAGTGGTAGAGACGGAATTTGAACCAGGTTTGTTTGATTGTAAGTTGGTTTTTTGTTTGGAATTTTGGTTTGATATTTTCCCCATTCTCTCACAACTGAGAATAGGCCCCCTCTAGTCACTGAATCCACTGCTGTTGTGGCAATCCCACTCCTATGTAGCCTAGCCCAGAGGGTTCCCAAGATTGCAGTCTTCACAGAAGCTGACTACCACATCTTCCCATGGAGGGGCTGGTGGGTGCAAACCAGTAATCTTTTGGTGAGTGTTGAGCTTTTTAACCACTGCCCCACTGGCTATCTTATTTACTGAGTATCATTTACATAAGAAGCCCTGATAGTACAATACTGGAGCTCTGGCAACACAGAAGGTAAGGAGTTATGCCGTCAACCCAAAGGCGGGTTGTTCAAATTCACCTGTCACTCTGAAGGACAAAGATTGACAGTCTCCTCCTCCTCTAAAAAGCCGCTGGAGGTTCAGCTTTGTCAGCTCTTAATTAGTTTCCACTCGATGGCAATGAGTTTCCAGTGAGATAGTGTAATCCACAGGAAAAAGACAGGCAGTCTCTTCTCGTTAGGGTGTCCAGCCTCAGAAACCCAACAGAGCTGAGTTGGAATCCGTGTGGCGGTAATGAATTCGAGTTTGGGTACCACAACAGTTAAGAACTTGGCTGTTAACCCTAAGGCTGGCAGTGTGAACCCACTCAGAGGCCCCACAGGAGAAAGACAGCAGTTGGCTTCTGTAAAGATCACAGCCAAGAACTCTGGGGCAGTTCTCCTGGGTCACATGGGCTTGCCATGAATTGGAACTGAGTCAGTGGCACCAAATAGCATCTTTTCTATGTGAAATACTCAGAGGGAACAGTGCATGACAGTCTCTGTCCTTGAGGAACTCACAATCTGACAGGAGAGGGATGTGTAAGCACGTCTAATGCAGAGAAATATACACTGATTCGGGCGGGTACGGACCGAGTGTAAGGCAGGCTCGGTATGGAGGAGGCTGCTCTCATGGAGAAGGTCAGTGTTGGGATGGTCTGTGTCATCGGGATGATGATTACTATCCCCCTACACCTACCTCTAGCACACACACGATTAGGAAAGTAAGGACTGAGTAAAGGGAGAAGCCAAGACTTAACAACAACAACAACAAAACCCAACAAAACACAAGGATTCAAACTTCCAGAGAAGCCCAGCCTTTGGGTTAGAAGTATAATTCCCTGTGTTCTATCAAAGGAAGCCAAGATAGGCTCCCTGCAAAGGATGAATAGTTCTAGGTGTCCGTCCCTCCTTGGCTTTGAGGCTGGCCTTGTAGGCGAGGTAAGAACTGTGCTGTCATCTGCTTCCCTTGGGTCACCCCAGTCTGACTAATGACCACCTCAGTCTGTGGAGAAATGCTTCCTGGTCCTGTATCACCCGCATGAGTGGCTTCCTAAACAATGCCCCACAGTGATCCATCGTGCTATTGGTGACTGTCTTTCAGGAGCTGTCCTAGTCTAGAAGCTCTGCTGAGATCTTTTTGGTATCATAGCAACACAAAAGCCTGCGCTGATGGGTGGTGGCTGTACATTAGATGCATTGGCTGAGAATCCAGCCCAGCTCTCCTGTATGGACCCATCAGTGAGCACTTCACGGGGTTGTTGTTGTTGTTATGCACCTTTGAGTAACCTATGACTCATAGCGACCCTATGTACAACAGCCCTATTCTGAGCCATTCTCTTCTTCTCCAACAGACCTAATCCCTTTTATCCAGTCACTGTGTCAATCCATCTCATCCTGGGTCTTCCTCTCCTGCGCTGTCTCTCCACCCTTCTGAGTGTTATGTTCTCCTCCAAGGACCAGTCCCTCCTGCCACATACCCAAAATATGTGAGACGGAGCTTCCAAATCCTTCCCTCCAGGGATCGTGGGTAAGAATACGTAAACCAGACCTCTGGGAGTTCTTGCCACACAGATCCTGAGTGTGTTTCCTGGAGGACCTCCCAGGTTCACGTGGACTACCGCGTGAGTAGGGAGACAACCTGAAAACACCAAGGTGCACATCTTCATCAGTGTGTGAAAGAGGCCAGGAGAGCAGCAGCGGCCAGGGGATGACTACTGTGAGCTGTCCTGCTGGTCGCCAAGCACTCAGCTGGCAGGACAGTGTCCATAATAACAATTCCAGAGGGCTTATGTCCTGTGTGGGGCTACAACTTACATTCTAAAGAGCAGCTTCCATGAAGAGGATGAAGAAATGGGTTTGCAGAAATGGAAGTAGCGGAGGAAGTGGTTTGGGGAGTGTGGAGCGTGAGGAAATCAGTCGCTCACTTGACATCCCCCATTTCTGCCACAGCCTCTTCCCCCACCATAAGAACAGGTCCCACTGGGACCCAGCATTGTCCCAGACCTTCCCTCTTTCTCAGGCCATGAGAGCAAGCATGGGGAGGGAGGTGAGTTCTGGGAGGAAGGGGCAGAGCTGGGCAGACACCTGTGCACATGGACGCTGAAGAGTTGTCCGCCCATTCCCTTCACTCCCCCTCCCCGCTCCCCCCTTGCTCAGGAGCAGCACCCAGCCAGTGCCTGAGGCTGAACTCCCACCCTAGTGGGGCCAGAAGGCGAATTCTTTGCTGCAGACATAAAAGGTGGCCCCAAACTCCGTGATGCTGGCCACAACTCAGTGTGATGACACCATCAGATGTCAGGTCCCTAGCAGGGGAAGCTGAGAAGGCTTGGGGAAAGGGGATGGACCATGGGCAAAGAGAAAAAGAGCTAAAGAAACTGATGGGAAGTCACCCAGAAGCTCCTGGAGAACTCCCTCAAAGTAACCCACAAGCAGGTTTCCAGAGAGACAGCGGCAAAGATAAGCACCAGCTGCAGTCTGGCCAACACTGGAAGACGCTGAAACCAAAGCAGTAACACTTTCTTTGGATCCAGCTGCCTCCCCCCAACCCCTTGAGGTTCATCCCTTGCTGTGGATGGACGCTGCCTTCCCCTTGAGACTAGAAGTGGGGGCAGAAGTCACCTGCCAGTCAGAGCCTTAAAGGAAGAACAGCAAAAGCTGGCTCTGGCTAACCCAGAGGCAGAGAGCACCCTTCTCTCTGGAAACCCTCAGCAAAGGCCATCCCACTGGCAGAATCCATGCTACGAGTGGGTTGTTTGGGAGAAAACTCCAACTATGCGTAAAAGTAGGGAAAGTAATTCCAAATATGACCCTGAGTAAAGACGGGGCATGTCATGCTGTAATAGGTCAGGCTAAGGTGTTTTTTTAACAGGTTGCCGCAAATGACAGCTATGGGGGTGGGGGGGGATGTTTCTAAGCACGGTGGTCAATTTAAAAAATGTGTGGCAATATGTTAAGCGCCCTGGTGGTACGGTCCACAGGCAGTTACACTGTTAACACAAAGGCTACTCCTTCCTGGTGGTTTGTCGATCAGTGGCTCTGCAGGAGAAAGATGGGCAGTATCTTCCCATGTGATTTTCAGCCTCAAAATGCACTGGAGGGTCAGCCTTGAGTTGTTCTGAGTTGATGGCAGAGAGGTTCATTTTTGTTTGGTTTTGTTTGTTTATTTGTTTGTTTTAATATGTTCCTTAGCATCCCTCTGTCCAGAACCAGCTCATCTTCAGCTGGTAGGGGCAGCAGTGGACACTCTTGACCCTGTCCCAAGGGTGGGCGTCTACACAGCCTCATGGCTTGCCATAGTATGGTTCCTAGGGACCCGACATCTGATGGTGTCATTAAACTGATGATATCAGGTTAATTGCTAAAGATGTTTCTCTGTTTAAGATTGTCTAAATAGTCTAATCACCCACCTACAGGGGGAAAATGAGCCAAGAGGAGCAGGACTAGGAATTCCAGAATTGGGTGACATTCCTAAGAGTTGTTTGATCAGGTCAGATCCATGTGTCACCTGAAGACAAGGCACAAGCTTATCCCACCCCTATGACACATAACAAAGTACAGGCCTCTGTGAGGTTTTGGGGAGGGGTAGGGGACCCCACATGGCCCCAAACTTGAGACCATTTTATTGACCGGTAGTTAAAGAGTGCCTCTTGGGACTGAGACAAAGAACAGTAGCAAGCTTTCAAAAAAGTGTGTGTGCATTAACAAAGTTGAAAAAAGGAGATTGATAACACTACTATAGTACTTGGAGACTTCAATACACCCCTTTCAAGAAAAGATAGAACTACCAAAAAGAATCTCAACAAAGATACTCAAGAATTAAACCACACAATTAACCAACTCGATCTTACAGATATTTATAGGCTAATGCACCCCCAAAAAGCACAATACACCTTCTTTTCCAATGTGCATGGAA
>NW_006399778.1:11379645-11388810 GCF_000299155.1 Elephantulus edwardii | reverse complement strand
AATGGAATCCCAAAATCTCTGTAGATGTTCATTGAAATGAAAAATAAACAACCTAAATTAAAAAAAAAAAGTATGTGTGGTGGTTGCTCGAGTGAAAACACCGGGCACCATATGGGAAAGGTCGCGGGTCAAGACGCCTCCCTCCCTTCCATGTGGAGTCACCACCGCTCTCTGCTAAGGGAGGGGGAGGCCCATTGCCAGAAGACACCTGGCATTAGGAGAGCTCTAGCCAGTGCATGTGAACAGGCTCGAGGCAAAGCCATCAGTAAGCTGTTAAGGGCTGAAATGAGTGTTTATCATCCATGAGTTTGGTCCTTAATTTTCTATACAGACAGCTGGTAGCGTATAGGTTAAACATGGGGATCAACCACAGGTGCAAAAAGCAGTGGAAGATAAGATGTAAGGTCCTGTGAAGGGAAGCGGAGCACAGGGAATCACTTCTAAACCATGGACGCTGACTTGTTTTTCATATAGCAGTCCCTTCACCTCTTTAGCTGCCAGGCCATCAAGAGGCAGCACAAGTTACAACAGTAAATCCAGAAGGAAAATCTGCCTGTGGATTCACCAGAACAATGAACACAATAGTGCAATGTTTGTTGAAAATCACCTGAGAGGCAGGCATAGCGGTACAGCGACTGGGTAGCTGCTGAAAAATATGACCCTGTGCACTGGCCCCAGCACCAAGCGAATGTGCCACAAAGAGACATCCAAGGGAACACAGTCCATGGTGAACTGGGAAGGGGATTGCCAGGCAGTGGTTCCCTGACAAGTGGGCCAACATAATGTCAAAGGCCTTGAGGTTGATAAGTCTGGTGCCCACTGGGGCTTTTGTCCCATATGCCAGACAGGAAGCCCAGATGACACCCCAAACACAGTACAGCATCTCAGGCTCCCGAAGTGTCTGTGCTCAGGTCATTGTCAGAACAAAGCAGCCTGGTCCTCTAGACACTTCAGGGCCTGGCACCACGAAGTGGAGCCGTCTGCTGGTGTTTGGCCTGGCTTAACCCACTAAGTGGACTGGTTACTCCTCTGGAGGAGCTTGTTTCTTTGGTCTGCCAGCCCCTTCCACATTTGGAAGCAAACTGGAGTTTACTGGTTCGTACCTAGAGAGCTCTGGTTTCATAATACATTGGGAATTGCCTCTCTAACCCCAAAAATACACCTCTTTGGTTGTTCAAATCTACATTACAGGATAATCAAGAGTGTAATCTCTTACTGTCTTGGAAACCCAATGGCAGGCCAGCTAGGAGTAAGTTCTGGGTAGGCAACAATGGTTTGTCTGGCCCTGAACCCAGACAGCAAGTGTCACCAAAGGGAAAGAAACTTCCTGGGCAGGAGGAGCTGAGCTTACCAAAGAGTCAGCAAGGCTGCCCATGCTGAGGATGGGCATGGTCCAGCCAGAGCATGAAAAGGGTCATCCAGTTGAAGAGTGGAGTTTGGGGGAGGATTTTAAAAATAAGGGCTTCACATGATGGAATACTATGCAGCACAAAGGAGAGATGATTTTGTAAATTACTACCCAACATGGCCGAGACTGGAGAGCATTATGCTTAGTGAACTCAGTCCCATAAAGACAAATATTGTATAAGACCATTATTGTAGAACCAACAGGAGGATCCAAGACGGGCTGGGGGAGCAGAGGGGTGACAGTGGGGGAGTTTAATCATAGTGGTCGCACAATTTGATGGGTGGAGGGAGGGATGGGTAAAGAAAAGGGGATAGATTGGTGTACAAACTTTTGTAAGTAAACTAGTATAAAATTTAAAACAAAAACGCAAACTTGGGGAGAAAAAAAGAGGGTTGAAAAAGCAGATGGTCCCCACTTACCACTATGGACCACTTTGATCAGAATCACAATAGGACATCCTGGACAGAATGAAAGGAGGAAATTCACAATCATAGGAAAGATCAGGCTTACTCATTTAATGAAAACTGGTGGAACCCCCAAGACTGTGCCTCAGTCTTAGACACCCTCCAAGTCTGGAACAGAAACTACATCTGGGATCAACCCTCAGTCTAAGAGAAACAGGCCTCTAAAGAGAACAAAAACGCCAGGGAGAAACTCGCTCCTCAGAGCAATCAATTGCCCAAGGCCAAAAGGACAACATTTGCCCAAAAACAAAGTTCAGAAGGGTGGGCAAACCGGAAAAAGGGGACCTAGGGAAGGAGAAGAGAGAATGCTGTCACATTGAGGGCATTATGATTAATGTCACAGAACAAAGTCTGTACACATTGTAGAACGGAAAATTCATTTGCTCTGTAAACCACCACAGTAAAATGTTTCTTTCTGGGGAGCTCTGGTGGCCTAGTGGCAAGAAGCTGCACTGCAATCCCAGAGAAACACGGTTCGAATCCACCAGATGCTCTGCCGGAGAAGGAGGCGCAATATCCTCCTGTACCAGTCAGATCTGATTTGACGGTACACGCACACAAAATAATTAAAAAAAAAAAATGTTTCTTTAAAAAAAAAAAAGGAGAGATGAATAGAGGACTAAGTTCTGTGTTCTTGTACTTCATGGAAAAGGCTGGGGGAGGCAATTCTCAAAAAAGAATTCCAGGAATTATTTGAACAACATTCATTATAAAGGACAACATTCAATAGGCTGGAGCAAATCGGGAGTGCTTGTCTGATATAAAAGCGTTTTCATTGTGCAGTTCCATTGTCCTGAGGATCTGTTTTTTCCAAGCAGCACATTCTCTAAGGTTTACAGCTGTCATGTTTGTATGACCAGAGTCTCAGAATCCTGTAGACATAAAAGGTTGTTGTTTTGTGCTGTTGAGTCTGAACTGACTCATGGCTGATCCTGAGTGGGTTTTCAGAGACTGTAAATCAGATAGGAGGAAATTGCCCATCTTTCTCCTGTGGAACAGCTGGTAGATGCAAATTGTGTGCCTTTGGGTAGGCAGCATAACCCCTTACCCACTAGGGCCAGTAGAGCTCCATGGAAATAAACAGAAGCATGTGTTTTACTGCTGTTCTCATCAAGTTGCTGTTGCTAATTGCTCATGTAAACTCTGCAAGTCTTTAGGGCTTCCTTTTGGCAGGGAGGTGGGTGAAATTATGACTGACACAGTCTGGAAATGCTGCGGGGTACTTGTGAAGTCAAAATAAAACATTGCTAAAGAATAAATATGTGCATCAATCCTATACGTGTAATATTTTTAATAAGATTATATGGGCATAGAAATTGGCGTGGAGGGGAGATCTGATCTGCTAATGTAGCTTTTGATTATAAATGAGTTAAGATAAAATAAATGCTATGGTGAGATGAGGAGGTATGGTGGTGCCAAAATGGTTGTATTAGTTATTTCACTGTAACAAATTAGTCCAAAATTTAGCAGCTTAAGACAGCTAGTATTTATTATCTCCCCGTTTCTGAGGGTCAGGAATCTGGGCCAAGTGGAGAGCTTGGCTCAAGGTTTCTCACTAAGCTGTGGTCAGGATGGCAGCAGGGGCTGCATCGCATCTGGAGGCTCGGCTGGGAGAAGATCTCACTCCCAGCTTCCACATGGCTGTGGGCAGAACTCAATTCCTTGTGAGCCGTTGCTGCTGCTATTCAGCTCTATGCTACAGGGGTCTCTGCGCAGGGAAGCCAACAACACGGTAACCAGTTTCCCTTAAAACAAACAAGAGAATGAGAGCAGGCAATCAAGAGAAACGCTGGAGTCCTGCTGGAACTGTCCCCAAAAAGGACATCCCATCTGACCCAGCTCTGCTCATTAAAGACAGGTGGCTGGGTACAGTGGACATTCAAGGGGAGAGAATTACACAAGGGTGTGATGCGAGCAAGTGGTCACACAGAAGATGTAAAAAACCACAACTGCACACAGACAAGAAAAAAGAAAATAAAAGGCCATAAAATTATTACATAAGATGATCATACATATGAACTCGAATCACTAAGTGCATAGATGCGTTGTAGGATGGAGAAGAAGGATACTACACGCTGAGTTTTAAAAAAAAGAAAAAGAAAACATAAATCAGGGGAGGGGGTGGGAGGGTGAGAAGAAACAGACCTCGATAGCCCTGTCCAGGGTCTGATTTTCTTTCCAAAGGTACCAGGAAGCTATCAGTTCCAGGCATGGAGTGACATTTACCCTTTTGACTTGGTCTGTTAAGAATTGTTAGCTATATGAAGAAAACAATCAGATGCTGAAAGAGCAGAATAAGGTTGCCTTTAGATTGAAAAATTAATTTAAAAAGATTTGTGATAGAAAACTGTTGTTTTCATTATAAATCCAGCAACACATACTAGTGAGACAGGTGACTAGTGCGTCAGTAGTAGAAATCTTACCTTCTGTGCAGAAGACAGGGGTTCAAATCCCACTCGTTGTACCTCCCATCCAACCTGTTTCTCAGTGGCATGTTAAGTGTTGCCATGATGCTGAACAGATTTCAGCAGAGCTTCTAGAATAAGATGGAAGAAAAGAAGAAAGGCCTGGAGATCCATATCAGAAAAAAATCAGTTCACAAAAAAACAAAACCCAGAGATCCCAAACGTCCAATCTGTTCATGGGGATGGTGCAGACCTGCGCAGGGTTTCATTTTGTTGCGCATGGATGGCGTCTCCTTAAGTCAGGGGACAAATCAAAAACTACTAGCAGCATTCATAGTACTAGTGGTTTGTGATTTGTTTTGTTGTCTTTAAATTCATATAAACATTACTTTGACTACAAAGTATGAGAGTTCTTCCAGGGCCCCTCTGGGTGGACTTGAGCATCTCTTCTCTTGATTAATAGCCTAGCACTTTTATCATTTGCACCATCCAGAGACTCCACAGTTGAGATGATTGCAAGAAGTTCAATATTGTTGGGCCATGAAAGACGTGACAGGGTACAGCAAGAAAAGGTGCTGGGTGCCAACAATGAAGAATGGTCTGTACCAGGCAGAGAGGCACGGGCTTCATCTCAGGGACAACAGACAAGGACAAAGAGCCTCTGAGGGATTTTTATTTTATTTTATTAATTTTAATGAAAGTTTACAGATACTTAGGCTTTCCAGTCATTCATTGTTGCATTTTTTTCTCCTTGCCCACCTCTCCGCAATTCACTCTTCTCCTTGAAAAGTAAAAGAAAAATAATTTCATTGTTATGCAGTCCCTCCCCCCAAGTCCACTCCACTGTGCAGCCTTCACTCTGGACGTCTGTAACGACAAGAATACCCATTCATATATCCCTTTTAAACAGTTCTCTCCCCCATCTGTTTCAATGCAATATACATCATTCCTCCCCTCCTTTTCTGTCTTCCCTCAACCCTGATGTCAGTCCCGTTTTACAACAATGGCTCTACGCAATATTTGTCCTTTTTTAACTGAGATACTTCACTCAGTATAGTGTCCTCCGGGGTCATCCATTTTGCATAATATTTAATGAGTTCCTTGTTTTTCATGCTGCATAGTATTCCATTGCGTGAATATACCAGAGCTTCTCTATCCATTTGTTTGTTGATGAGGGAGCCTTGGAGGGATTTTTACAGAGACATGCCCCTTCTGTATTTTGAACAATCATTGCAAACCAACAAATTTATTAGACTATTTTTATCATGTTGCCTGCAATTCACAGCAATTATATACACAAAGCTCTGCACCCTGTTCTATCCTGAGTCAATCTATCTCTGACTCACCTACCTCCACTACCCCACTGACTGAACCACAAATTATCTGAATTCCTTGGCAATGCCACATCTCCCTACTTCCTCCCACCACCATCATCATATTTCCAGCTCTCTTCTCAAGGCAAGAGAGGTACTTCATTCCAATGACATCTCCCTCTGCCCACCATGGTCCAATTCTGACCTCCAAAAACTACAGCCCCAGAGTTTCAAGTAGTAGCATTTCAATCTGGCAGCAGCTTTGCTCTGTCAACAGTTTCCGCAAAAACACCTTCCACCTCTGCTGGCAATTTGGAGATAGCGTTTCTGAAATGGCCTGTGGATAAAGGATGTTGCTGCTCTGGGAAATTTGTCTGTCTCCTGCCAGGAGAGACAAAGAGCATGGAAACTGGGCCAGAGGACACTGTCAGAAAGGGAAGGTCACACAGCCCGCCACAGCACTCTTTAAAAAAAATTTAAAAGTCTTGCTTTTGTTCACTCTTATATTAGTATCAGCTTTCTTTTATCCTTGTGTCCTTTGGGGAAAGAAGGTTAAATCGTGTTTCTTAGGGCTATGATGTACTTTACAAACTACAGTCTTGCTTGTTTAAAAGGGAAAGGATACAATGAATGGTACACACAGATACTCAGAGGGTATCTTCCAGAAAGAATCCTGTGATCTCCCCAGCAAAACGCATTCTCACAGTTCTCCTCTAATTCTTTTTTTTTTATTTTATTTTTTTTTTTTCTCCTCTAATTCTTACGGCTGAGAATTTCTCAGCCTGACTGGTACGCTGCTGATGTAAGATGCTGTCAGTTAGGGCTTTGACTCATGCATCACCCCCATGATTACTTGTGGATCTGGCCATTGTATTCCATAGGATTTTAGGGTTTTCCATGGCTAATTTTATCCGTAGTAGATTACCAGACCATTCTTCCTAGTCTGCCTCCCGTCCAAATCTGTTCAGTACACTAGAAAACTCAAGTACCCACTGATAAGTAGTAACTCTGTGTGAAGTGCACTTGCCAGGAACCAAACATGGATCTCCTGCATGGAAGGAAAGAATTCTACCACCGAGTCACCAATGCCTCGTCACCGGTACATCCAAACCAAAACCAAATCCACTGCTCTGAAATTGATTCCGATTCATAATGACACTCCATTGGGTTTCCAAGGCTGTAAATCTCTATGTAAGGAAATTGTTAATCTTTCTTCTGCAGGTAGATTTGAACTGCTGACCTTTTGTTTAGCAGTATGAAACACACTACATCACAAGAGCTCCTTTGGCTGATACATATTGTTGTTACATGTCATTGTGTCAGAATCAATGCATAGTTGGTCTCCCAGCAAGTTTTCAGTGGCAGGAAATCACATGGGTGGAAATTGCCCATCTTTCTCCCATGGAACAGCAGGTGGATTCATACTATGTGCCTTTGGGTTGGCATGCATCTCTTTAACCACCAGGTCACCAGAACTCTCTGCTGATATATTGTCATTGTTCAGTACTATTGAGTCAGAGACAATCCACAGATGACCCTCCAGCAGGTTTTCAGAGGCAGTAAATCCCACAGGAGGAGATTGCCCATCTTTCTTCCACTGCTGGTGGATTTGAATCATGTGTTTTCAGGACCGCAGCTCAGCTTATTACCATTAGGCCACCAGCACTGATACATAGTTGGTGCTAAATAAATGTTCTGTGAATTAACGAGATCGTTATGGAATATTAAATTTGGGGAATAAACATCCCTGAAAACCAAGTATCTTCTCTCCAATTTTACTATCTTGAGGTATCACATAAGAGAAAGAAATTCTAAGGGGAATGATTTCTTTGCAATTTGAGATCATTTGGTGTCACTATGCAATGACTTGACTTCTCAGAAAAATAGGTAAGAACTAACAGAATAAGAACCATTGTCCCTAAGAAAGGCATCCATGGCCCCTTGCTTATTTCAACCTAAGGCTGTATTTCTCCCTTGAGAAAAGACAGCAAAGTTCAGTCAAAGCCTATGATTCAATGCAGTTAATTATTAAAATGCAATTTTGGTTTAAAAACACTGAGTTCAAAGATAATTGAGCAAACCTTGTGAGCTTTAATGCACTATTTGAAGGTTGTTGTTTTTGTTTCTAGGTGCCACTGAGGTGGGTACAACTCGCAGTGACCTTATGAAACTCTGTCCTAGCCTGTGCCATCCTCACAATCTCTCACACACTCAAGCCCAATTGCAGTGGTCACTGTATTAATCCACCTGTCTTCCTCTCTTTTGCCGTCCCTCTCACATTCAAATAATAGTCAATGTATTTTTATTATTTATATCTATTATAGAACAAATAATATATCAATGCATTAATTAAATGTAAGTTCATCAAAACATTGACAGGGTGAATGAGATTGACTAAGCTTTTGTTTAGAAAGCTTTCATTATATTAAAAAGCTCTTTTATGTTGTGTTTACTAAAATAATACATATCATATTGTACATATTGAAAGAAGAACCTGAAGCTTGAAGCTCAACATTAGGAAAACAAAGATTCTCACTATTGGGCTAATTAGCAACATGATGCTAGACAGTGAGGAGACAGATTGTTAACAGCTTTAGTTTGCTTGGCTCCACAATCAACACTCTTGGTACCAGCAGTCAAGAAATCAAAAGATTAATTACACTGGGAAAGTCTGCTGTCAGGGACATCTCCAGAGTACTGAAGAGCAACAGTGTCATTCTAGAGACTAAGGTGCACATGATTCAGGCCATAGTCTTCACAATTACTTACTGTGCATCAGAGATCTGGACAATGACTAAGGATGAAGAATTGATGCTTTTGTGTTATGGTGCTGGAAAAGAGTATTGAATATACCATGGACTACTAAGAGAACAAAAAGGTCTGTCCTGGAAAGGGCAAAACCAGGCTTCTCCTTGGAGGCAAGGATTTTGAAGCTCCATCTTACCTAATTTGGGCATGTTGCAATGAAGGACCAGTCGTTGGAGAGGGAAATCATGCTTGGAAGGGTAGAGGGACAGCACAAGAGAGGAAAACCCTGGATGAAATAATTGACTCAGTTACTGGAGTAACGGGGTAGATGTGTCAAGAGACAAGAAATTGGCTCAAGATAGAGCAAGATTCAGAGCTGTTGTACACAGGGTCGCTGTGAATCACAAGCAATTTGAGGGCACATAACAACAACTGAAATTTCATTATGCAAGTTTCTCCAGATCAAGAAACAATGTCACTAGCACTCCGTGATTGGTTATGAATATAACCACTGAGACTGAAACAAATAGGAAAGAAATAAAAAAACATATTGCAGTGGGAAAATGTGCTGTCAAGGGCCTCTCCAAAGTGCTAAAGAGAAACAATGTCAGTTTACAGACTGAGATGCTGCAGTAATGAATAAATATTTTTAAAAATAAGTACAAAATAAAATAAAGACTAAGTTGTGCTGTTGTACATAGGATTTTCAGAGACCTGCTATTTCAGAAATGGATGGCCAATCCTTTTTCCTAGTCTGTCTTAATGTGAATGTTCAGATTTAGAGAAGTATCAGACAGACCAGCAAGTTAAAGGTATATCCCTTATTG
>NW_006399778.1:11374022-11378525 GCF_000299155.1 Elephantulus edwardii | reverse complement strand
ATTTACTATGAAAAGCCACTTGACTGTGTGTATCATTACAAATGGTGGTTAACCTTGAGGAGAATGGGAATCTCAGAACTCTTGTGTTTATGCAAAACCTATACTTGGACCAGGAAGCAGTCTTCAGAACAGAGCAAAGAAACACTGCGTGGTTCAAACTCAGGAAGGAAGTGTATGAGGGATGTGTCCTATCTCCATACCTTTTCAATTGATATGCAGAACAGATCATTTGGGAGGTTGGGCTTTATGAGGAGAAATGTGGCATCAGGATTTGAGGAAGACTCATCAACAACCTATGTTATACAGTTGACACAACCTTGCTTGCTCAAACTGAGGAGGACCTGAGGCACTTATTGCAGAAAGTCAAGGACTCTAGTCTTCAATATGGAGTGAAGCTCAACATCAGGAAAACAAAGATTCTCACCACTGGGCTGATTGGCAGCAGCAGCATTGATAGATGGTGAAGAGATTGAGACTGTTAACAGCTTTGGTTTGCTTGGCTTCCCAATCAACATTCTTAGTACCAGCAGCCAGGAAATCAAAAGACGAATTGCACTGGGGAAAATCTGCTGTCAAGGACCTCTCCAGAGTACTGTGAAGCAATGATGTCTGTCTAGAGACTAAGGTGTGCCTGATCCAGGCCATCGTCTTTGTAATTATGTGCTATGCATCAGAGAGCTGGACAATGACTAAGGATGACAGAAGAATTGATGCCTTTGAGTTGTAGTACTGAAAAAGAGTCTTGCACATACCATGGACTGCCAGGAAAACAAATAGATCTGTCTTGGAGAGAGTGAAATCAAGTTTCTCTTTGGAGGCTAAGATTTTGAAGCTCTATCTCACATACTCTGGGCACATGGCCAGAAGGGACTGGTCCCTGGAGAAGGTCATCAGGTTTGGAAGGGTGGAGGAACAGTGCAAGAGAGAAAGACCTCAGATGAGATGGATTGATACAGTAACTGGTGTATATGGGGGTAGGTGTGTTGGAGTCAGTGACACTGGCTCAGGACAGAGCAGGCTTCAAAGCTGCTGTACATAGAAAGGGTCGTTATGAGTCACAAGAGACTTGACAGCACAGAACAACAACAAGAAGCACCTAACACAACCCATGGTCTTTCAATTTCTTTATATGCATCTGAAAGTTGGGCCATGAATAAGGACGACAGAAGAAGAATCAATTCCTTTGAAGTATGGTGAAGATAAAGAGTACTGAAAATCCCATGGCCTGCCAAAAGAACAAATAATGTCTTGGAGAAAGTGCTACTAGGGTGTTCCTCAGAGACAAGAACGGTGACATTTCATCTCATTTACTTTGGGTATGTTGTCAGGAGGGACTAGCCGTTGGAAACAGAAAAGTTTCCTTTCCTTGAGACAATTCAAGTGTCAGGCAAAAAAAAAGGAAGATCCTTAATGAAGTGGATTGACACAGTGACTGTAACAGCGGGCGCAGAGTATTATCAGAGCTACTGAGGATAATGCAGGATAGGGCAAGGTTCAGATCTGTTGTCGATAGTGTCTATGAGTTATAGTTGACTTGAGGGCACCTAACAACAACACATTCTTCGGGTGTATTGTTAGAAAAAGACCCTCAACCAGATGGACTGACATGGTGATTGATGCAATGGGCACTAGTGTGTCAGGAAGTGTGAAGATGGCACAGGATAGGATGGGGTTCAGATCTGTTGTTCAGAGGGTCACCACAAGTCATACTCAACTCGATGGCACCTATAACAACAACATCACTCCCAAAAAAGTATGATTGGATTATCATAAAATAAAAATTCATAACCTTTGAGTTGGAACCAGCTCATAACCGACTCTAGTGGGTTTTCAGAGGCTCTAAATAGCACTGGAGGAGAGAGCCCATCTTTCTCTCGAGAAGGAACTAGTGGATTCAACCTGCTAGAGGAGGCCACTTTGGGGGAGTTGCAGGGAAACTCCCTACAGACTACACCATCAGAACTTTCTTCCCTTCCTCTAAGTCAGTGAACATGTAGCTGGTAACTCTTGCTGAGTTATCATAAAGGCTTACCAATTTCTTCCTCAAGGAAGACCATAAAAGAGATCACATAAAGAACATAAGAGATCACACATGCACATACCTACACACACATTGATGAAACAGTTGTTTACCTGTCCTTGTCTAGGAGTTCAACCCCATAGCCAAGCAAGTCTGGGGAGCAGACTTCTTCAGATGACTGAACTCTTCTTTCACTAGCAACTATCAACTACATGTTCATTGGCCTAGTATTTAAAGAGAAAGAAAGGAATGTGAAATCCTTGCTGATTTTCTCAGTGTCCCACCTTTTCCACCACACTCTCATAAGAAGAATCAAAAGAAATAGTAGCGCAGAGAGAGGAGCCCAGTGCCCACTTTAGTGCCCTAACGAGTGAAGTGTGCCATCCTCAGTGTTCCCATACATCAGCTGAGATGTGCACTCCTGCAGAGTAAAGTTCATGTCAAGGTTTACGGTGAAGCAATGTTAATTATTAAAATGCATGTGTTGCTTAAAAACATTCAGTCCAAAGACAATCAAGCAAACTTTGTGAACTTCAAAGGTAAGTTCACACAAAAGAACAAATTGAGATAATGAATGAGTTATGACTAAGCTTTTTAAAAAGTTTTCATTAAGTTAAAAGCTCTATTGTTTTAAATGCTCATTAAAATATAACATACACAGCATATTGCATAACCCCGTGTATACATAGGGGAATTTTTTACTTTTACATTAGGTGAATTTGTATCATGCAAACATATCCAGCTCAAAAAACCAGAACATCGCCAGTACACCAGAGGACACTTTTTTCTTTATTTTTTTAATGTTTGGGGGTTTTCCCATTATTTTGTACATTTTCTTCTCACTCAAACCACCCCACAATGCACCCCTTGTTCCAGATAGTTGTCATCCTATGAAGCCTAATCGCATATTCCTTTCAGACAGTTCTTCCCCTCATCTGTTTTAATGCAGTGTTCATTTACGTATCCACTCTTTTCCCAATCTCTCCTCACTGCCCCATGTCTGTCCTATTTTTAACACTGTTGTTACACAGTATTTGTCTTTTTGGGTCTGACATATTTCATTCAGCATAATGTCCTCCAGGCCCCCTGTGTTGTATATTTTACCAGTTCATTGTTTTTCAATGCTGTGTAATATTCCATCATGTGACTGTATCATAGTTTTTCTATCCATTCATTTGTTGGTGGGCACTCGGGTCACTTCCGTCTCTTTGTTATTGTGAATAATGCAGCAATAAACATGGGTGTGCATACACCTGTTTGAGTAATGGCTCTGGTTTCTTTAGGGACTTTGTTTCTTTCTAATAACTTTCCCTTCCAAGAGCAATCACTATTCAGACTTGTGATATCAAAGATTAGTATTACCTGTCTTTGGATTGAATATAAATTATATTATGTAATATTTACTCTTTATGTTTGCCTTCTGTAAGTATCATTAGTACTTTTAGAAAACATATCCATGTAGCTGCACATAGGTATAGATTGTTTATCCTCGTTGCTGTGATATTGGGTGCATATACCAGTTCATCTAGTCTTCTCTAAATGGGCATTTGGATTGCTTACAATTTTATATTCTACTGAAAAATACTCTTACAAAAATTCTTGGTGAACATATGTTTCTGAGGCTCTATACCTAGAATGCTTAGAATAATGAATCTACCGTAGACTGCCAAAAGAACAAACAAATCTGTCTTGAAAGAAATGCAGCCAGAATGCTCAGGAAAAGTGAGAAAGTGAGACTTCGTCTCATGTTCTTGAAGCATATAACCAGGAGGGGCCAATCTCTGGAGAAAGATACCATGCCTGGTAAAATACAGCATCCGCAAGAAAAGAGGAAGACCCTCAAAGAGATGGATGAGTGACTACAACAGTGGGATTCGGCACTGCTGAGATTGTGAGAGTGGCACAGAATCAGGCAATTTATTCTGTTGTACAGAGATAGAGTCACTCTAAACTGGAGCCAACTTTATGGAACCTAACAACAGCAGCAATTTTTCATCAGTTTGTCCTCCTGTAGGGGCTTGTGTGTTGTTGTGATGCTGGAAGCTACACCACTGTATTTTAGCTGTCAGCAGAGAGTCATCCTAGTGGACTGGTTTCAGTAGAGTTTCCAGACTAAGACATGAGGAGGGGAAACATCTGATGATCTACTTGAAAAAATCAGCCAAAGACTCCCTGCAAATCACAACATAATACTATTCAATACAATGTTGGACGAGTACATCTTGGAAGGCACTCAAGGTGATTTTCCAGTCGTTTATTTTGGATAAGTCATCAAGAAACAGATACCATGTTTAGTGGAGAAAGAGGGCCAACAAAATGAGATAAATTCTTATTGAAATGGATTGACCCCATTGACCACAAGAATGGACTCAAAATGCTCATGAACATCCAAGCAGATATATGCACACCCATGTTTATTGCAGCTTTGTTCACAATAGCAAGGAGTTGGAAACAACCTAAGTGCCCATCAACAAACGAATGGC
>NW_006399778.1:11370744-11373098 GCF_000299155.1 Elephantulus edwardii | reverse complement strand
CTCATGAAGATGGTAGTTGTTGTTAGGTGCTGTAAAGTTGAATATGACTCATAGTGATGATGCTATGAAAAATAGATCTAAAACATGGCCTATCCTGTGCCAGCCTCATCATTTTGGGCCCACTTAAGTTGCTGCAGCGACTGTATCAATGCACCATGATGGTCTTTCTTGCTTCACTGACTCCATCTTTCCAAGCATAATGGCCCTTTGCAAGGAACATGTCCAAAGTATGTGAGACGAAGTTTTGCCACCCTTGCCTCCAAGGAGCACTCTGGATGCATTTTCCTCAAAACATATGTTTATTCCTTTGGCATTTCATGGAGTATTTAGTACTCTCTCCAACAACAAAATTGAAAGGCATCCATTTTTCTGTCATCCTTATTCATTGTCCAGGTCTCAGAGACAGAGCAAGTAATTGAAAAGACATGGCCAGAATCAGGGGCATCTCAGTCTTCAAACTGAAATAATTGCTGTTGTTGTTGTTAGGTACCATAGACTGGAGTACAGCTCATAGCAACTCATGAATAGCCATCCTGAACTCTGCTCTATCCTGTGCCATCCTTATTTGAGACACTAGAGTCCATTGCTTAAATCACAGTGTCAATTCGTCTCATTGGGGGTCTACCTCTCCTTCAGTGACCCTCATCTTTCCAAGCACAATATTCCTTTCTATGAAATATCCTCATCTAGCTACATGTCCAAAGAATGAAAGATAAAGCTTCATCATCCTTGCCTCCAAGGAGTACTCTGGCTGCACCCTTTCAGGACATATCTGTTCTTTTGGCAGTTCATGGGATATTAGGTACTCTTCTCCAGCACCACAACTCACAGACATCAATTCTTATCCTGTCATTCTTATTCATTGCCTAACCCTCTTATGCATAGCAAGTGATTGAGAAGACCATGGTCTGAGTCAGGAGCAATTTAGTCTTCAAACTGACATCATTGTTCTTCATTATTCTGGAGAGATCCCTGAAACATTCTTTCTCAGTGCAATACATCTCCTGATTTCCTGACTACTGATACCAAAGTTGTTGATTTTGGGTCCAAGTAAGATGAAATAGTTGGAAATTTTAACTTTTCTCCATAGCCTCTCCTAACAACATGCCCAAAGTATATGAAATGAAGTTTCACTATCCTTGCCTCTATGAAGCACTCTGCCTGAACTTTCTCCAAGACATACATGGTCATTCTTTTTTCAGTCTGTAAGATATTAAGCACTCTTTTCTAACACCACAACTCAAATGCATCAATTCTTTTTCTGTCATCCTTATTTATTGTCCAACTCTCAGATTCACAGCAAGTGACTGAAAAGACCATGGCCTGAGTCAGACATACCTAAGTCTTTAAACGGACATCACTGCTCCTCAGTAGTTTAGAGAAGTCCCTGATAGCAGACTTTTCCAATGCAATATGTCTATTGATTTCTTGGGATATAAAAATTACTCCTCGCCTTGCAACTCACCCAATCACACTTGAACACACCGCCACAGCTACAGAAAAAGGCTTATATATCTTTTAGGGCCTCCCCTCCACAGACAGCCTAAGAAGTATATAGAAATATCTGTGACTATGAGGATAATTTAAAAATTACAGAATTTCAAATATCTCTCTTCAGTCCAGGAAGATAATGTAATCCTTTGTTCAAAAACAACTCACCGACTAAATAAATTGCATGGACCATTTCTGAATCTCAATTTAAATAACGGGGGGGGGGGGGGGGGAATTGATGGCCAACCCAGAGAACAACCAGAGAAATCTGAATTATAACTTCTTGTTATATGCTGTCAAGTCACCTGCAATTCATAGCGACCCTATGTACATTAGCTCTGAAGCTTGCCCTGTCCTGAGCCAGTCTCACTGATTCCAACACACCTACCCTCATTGTTCCAGTTACTGTTATCAATCCATTGCATCCAGAGTCTTCCTCTCGTGTGCTGTCCCTCCACCCTTCCAAGCATGATGTCCTTCTTCAAGTCTCTCCTGGCCATGTGCCCAAAGTATGTGAAACAGAGTTTCAAAATCTTAGTCTTCAAGGAAAATCTTTATTTCACCTTCTCCAAGATGGATCTATTTGTTCTTTTAGCGGTCCATGGTATAGTCAAGATTCTTCTCCAACACAACTCAAAGGCATTATTTCTTCTTCTGTCATCCTTAGTCAGTATCCTTGAGGCATAGCAAGTAATTGCAAAGACCATGGCTTGGATCAGGCACACATTAGTCTCTAGATTGACATCTTTACTTCTGAAGAGGTCCCTGACAGCAGATTTTCCTAAAGCAAATTGTCTTTTGATTTCCTAACTGCTGGTGCTCAGAGTGTTGATTGTGGATCCAAGCAAGCTGTAATTGCTAAC
>NW_006399778.1:11364049-11369899 GCF_000299155.1 Elephantulus edwardii | reverse complement strand
CAGAATTCAATTTGCAAAGGCAAAGTCACTTCCTTATGAAATGGTCAAAAATTAAGAATTAACAAAGATGTTAAAGATTTCCTAAATCTTTCCATATTCTTTAAACATACAAGTGTGTATTACGAGTGTGTGGTGTTTGTAACTTAACTTATGTCTAATCTAGACTGGGAATTCCTATTGTGGAGATGTTGGGATAAAAAGATGAGAGGTAGTATAGGAAAGAGAGGACACTTGTCCTTCATACATTTACTCATGTCATTTACTAGAGAGGTAGAGTAGGCTATTTAAAGTTTCAATGAGCTGAGAGATTAAGGTTATAATTGAACAAATCAGAGTGATGGCCATCATTAGGTTACTACCTGCCAAACAACAGAAAATTACCTTGCTGCAACACACATGCAAAACTATTTTGCTGTTCTACTATTTTGTCAGTAATGAGGGCAAAGTGGAAGGTTTAACTAATTTAAAACATAAACAATCTGAATAACAAAAAATTATTCTGCTTCCAGTAATAACTGATTTCCAGCCACATTTATTTTTTTTAAGGTAAGAAACAGGAAATTAACTGAAGAAATAGTTATGGCCTTGGACTATGTAACATTACACTATAACACATTGATTGATTTAAAAGATGTAGAGCATCACTGTAAAGGTGTTCAGTTTGTTGGCTTTTAACAAGGAATGGACGCAGCATTAATGAGCATTCACCAAAAAGGCTTTGCAGCACCTAACACACTGCTGGTACACAGTCTCAAAGTTGGAGTCATTCCCATAGTAGGGATCTTCTATAATACATTGTTTCTGTGGATCATAGCTTCCAAGTAGTTCAATTTTAGCTTTGCAGTTTTTAACTTGATTACCTTTCCTTTTCAAATCTCTCAGATTGATTTCATCCATACATAGTATATAATCAAATGTGGCAAAGTCTTCTTTGGTAACCTGTCTGGCTTTATGAGATGTTTTAATGTCATGATTTCCTAGGCAGCTTACAGCTCTTGGATCTGGTGACCAGCTCACGTTCCAGTCAGAAATAGCACCACTGTCAATGATCCACTTATCTGAAAGGTTTTGATCAGTGACAAGTTTTCTGAAAACTGCTTCTGCAATGGGTGATCGACAAATGTTACCTAGACATACAAACAGCACGGACTTCTGCGCCTGTTCTGTCACCTTCGCACACTTACAGCTTAAAAGCAAATTAGTCACCAGCCGGAACTGACTCTGTCTCCTGCTCTGTTCTAAGGACGGTTTCCTGGTCCAAGGATAGGGTTTGCATAAGCACAATGAAGGGTGCTAGGACTCCCATTCTCCTCAAGGTTAGCCACAATTTGTTGTGATCTGTACAGTCAAATGCTTTTGCATAGTTAATCAAACACAGATAGAAATTCCTCCAGTACTCTTTGCTTTCTGCCAAGATCCTGACATTGGCAATAATGTCTCTAGTGCCAATTGTATTTCTGATAGTTCTCTGTCAATGTACGATTCCAGTCATTTTTGGATAATCTTCATCAGTATTTGGCTTGTGGATGATACTGTTCGATAATTTCCACACTTGTTGGGTTACCTTTTTTTTGAATAGGAATAAATATGGATCTCTTCCAGTCAGTTAGCCACATAATTGTCCTCCAAATTTTGTGGCACAACCTGGTGAGCACATCCAGGGCAGCATCTGTTTTTTGAAACATGTCAATTGATATTCCATTAATACCTGGGGACTGATTTTTTGCCAAGTCCTTCATAGCAGCCTGAACTTCCTCCTTCAACATCATTGCCTTTTGATATATTGTTCCTTTAAATTCTTCTGGGTCAGTCAATTCTTTTTGGTACAGGGATTCTGTGTATTCCTTCCATCTTCTTTTAATGCTTCCTAGATCATTCAATAGTCTTTCCATAGCATCCTTAAGTATTGCAACTCGTGGCTTGAATTTCTTTAGTCCCTTCAGTAATGCCAAACAAGTTTGGCCCTTTTCATTTTCTGACTCCAGCTCTTTGACATTAAAGAATATTATAAAGTTAATCCTTCAAAGGGTAATAATATTAATGACATTTTTAAGAGCACATTCTTTGTCTCTAAATATTCATTTTTTTTAAACAAGAGTTATTCCCTACAAAGTGGACTGGGACAGGGTGAAGAGAAGGGGAGGGAGAAAAATGTGCAACAATGGATGAATTTTAAAAAGATTTTTTTTTAAAAAAAAAAAGTTATCTCCTAGAGATGGATACTGAAGAATTTTCAAATTAAATAATCTGAGGTCTGATATTTAATTTACTAGAATGGCAGTGGTTAGAGAATTATAGGTGAAAATAATGGTCATTTGCTGAAAATTGTTGGGGTTCATAATACCCTTCTGTATCTGTGTGCAGGTTTCAAAATTCCTATAACAAACAGTTAAGTCAAGGAAGGAAAGAGAAAAAGAAAGGAGGGAGAGCTGGGAGGGGAGATAGAAAAGAAAGCAGAAAGAAAGGGGACTCAAGTCTAAAATCAGAGGCGCTTTTTCAGAGGTGAGTGTGAATAGAGCTGTCTTAAAGTCTTAAGAACATGAGCGTTCGATGCATGTTGAATTTTAAAACTGCTTTTTTTGCCTCTTTAACCTTTATGTTGACCTAGCCTCTACACCCTGAAGGAAACATTGTTCTCCTCTGCCATCTGGCAGACACAGAATGTCACAAGCAATTCCTAGAGGGTACGGAGATTCGGGATATGACAGTCATTTCCAGAGGGCTTTTTCTCTATGTGAAACCAACGCAGGACACTATAGTATATGCCCAAAGAGTCTTAACACACATTACTTCCTCAATCTCCTGTGCAATGGACCCCAGGCACAAACAGTAACTGCTCAATGACCTGTATTAGGTAGAGAACACAACTTTCCTTGCTAAAAGAGAAGAAGACTTGAGACACTTGCTGCAGATTACATCTCAGCATCAAGGAAACAAAAATCCTCATTCCTTGGCCAATAGGCAACAGTTTCCTGATAGATGGGGGAGAGACTGAAATTGTCAGTGATTTCATCTTACTTTGGTTCATAATTAACACCTTTGATACCAGCAGTCAGGAAACAAGGAGATGTAAAACATTGGGAAAGTCAGTCATCAGGGACCTCTCTAAAATCCTGAAGAGCAATGATGTTAGCTTCAAGACTAATAATCCTAATTTAAGCCATGGTTTTAAACACTCACCTGCTATGCATCTAAGAGCTGGACAATGAGTAAAGATGACAGAAGAGGACTCAATGCCTAAGAGTTGTAGTGTTGGAAAAGAGGACTGAATAGCATATTAATTGCAAAAAAAAAACAACAGAGAGGTCTTGGAGAAAATGCAGCCAAAGTGCTCCTTAGAGGCAAGGACAGCAAACGCACATACTGTGGGCATGTTGTCAAGAGAAGCTTTTCTTTAGAAAGAGATATCATGTTGGGAAAGGTGGAGGGTTAGTGCAAGAGAGGAAGAATCCCAACAAATTAATAGAGTGATGGCAGCAATGGGTTCAAGTATGGTAGAGATGATGAGGATGGCACAGGAGAGGACAGTTCAAGTCTGTTCCTAATGAGTCTTGCTTGATTTGGCACCTAACAAGAGCAGGTTTGGTCTTCAACCAGAACTCTGCTGTTTGTTAATTCATCTACAAAATGTGGTCTCTGAGTGCACTCTTTCTCACTCTGCAGCAGCCAGATTCTACAGGGGTTTGTCTGCTGGTTCTGGTGAGGATTAGGGTGGAACATTTACTCGCCAATGGGTGTGAGTTGATTTGACTCAGCCTCCCATTTAATTGGTTTTGGTCAAACATTCTTCTAAGTGGTATAGCACTTGTCCTCCTATTTGCTATACAGAGGTAACTGGTTGCTGTGACGCTAAACACTGTGGCACTGATGTGTCAAATGCCATAATGGTTACCCATGGTGGACAGTGTTTAGTGAGCTTCCTGAGTAAAAGAAGCTTGGAAGCAGGAGTGGCAACTACTTCTAAAATAGCTTGCCTCTGGAAACTCTATGAACGTGGAGAAATGATGAAAGTTCTACAGGTGTTCAGGTCTTTCGTTCATAGCATAGCTATGAGTCATCTACAACTCGATGGCACTTAACAACAACCACATAGAGACTATGGGTGTATAGTCAACCAAATATTCTCAATAAAAAGAACCTAATACTGTTGATTTCACATCAGAGAGCTGGAAAATGACTAGAGATGATAAAAGGAGAATTGATCTTTGAGCTGTGGTGTTGGAGAAGAGTTTTGAATATACATACCATGGACTGCTAAGAAAACAAATAGGTTCATCCTGGAGAGGGTGAGACCAGGCTGCTTCTTAGAGGCAAGAATTCTGAAGCTTCATGTGATATACTTTGGACACATTACAAGGTGGGACCAGTCCTTGGAGAGGGTCATGCTTGGCAGGGTGAAAGGACAGCACAGGAGATGAAGATCCTCGATAAGACGGATTGACTTAGTCACTGGAGTAATGAGGTAGGTGTGTCGGAGACAGTAAGATTGGCACAGGCCAAAGCAGGGTTTAGGGCTGTTGTACACAGGGTCACTATGAGTTGCTGGAGACTCGGTGGCACATAACAACAATAGTGTTGGAGAAGAGCACCAAACATCCCATAGATGGCCAAAAGAACAAGCAGATATGTCTTGGAGATGGTGCAGCCAGAGTGCTCTTTGGAGGCAGGGATGATGAGGCTTCACCTCACATACTTTGGGCATGTTGCTAGGAGGGGCTATTCCTTAGAGAAGGACATGATACTTACTGGGAAGGGTGGTGGGGCGGCAAAGAAGGAGAGGACTCTCCACCAGGTAGATTGACAAGGTAAGAAAGTGTGTGGACGGCATAGGATAGAACAGGGTTCAGATCTCTTTTTCATAGGGTCGCTATGAGTCCTATTTTACTCAACAACACCTAACAACAACACAATAGTATCTTGATGGAAAGATGAAATAACAGATATAAAGGTTCTGGCCTGATGACTGATGGTGTTGCTCTGTGTGCCATTGAATAGGAACCGACCAAAAACTGACCCGCTCCTGGGTTTTCGAGGCTGTAAATCGCACAGGAGGAAACTGCCTAGCATCTCCTGTGGAGCAGATGGTGGATTCAAACCACTCGTCTTTGGGTTGGAAGCACAACTCCTTACCTCCCAGGCAACCAGAGTATTCAAATCAAATGGTAATTAACGGTCACTAAATATTAGCTTCCCCTCCCATGTTCTCGACTTTGCCCAGGATTCACGCCGTTCACGTTTGATAACTGCCCTCAATATTGGACAAAACAGGAGATATAGCTGGAGACACTGTTCACCCCGCGTTGCGCCACAGCGCCCCCACGCGCCGAGGCCTGAGAACTGCCCACTCGGCGTCGGCCCCGCCCACAGGATCCCGCACCTGCGCAGAAGCGCCGCCCAGGAGTTTGTTGTTCTTGTGACTGGCGTGTCAGACAGCGGCGGGGGGTCTGGGCCTCGGTGCCACCATGGCGGTGCGACAGGCACTGGGCCGAGGCCTGCAGCTAGGCCGAGCGCTGCTGCTGTCCTTCACGACCAAGCCTGGTCCGGCCTGCTGCTGGGGACGGGTCGGGAGGCCAGGCCCGGCGGCGTGCTGGGGCCGAGGAGAGCGACCGGGTCCGGCCCTGGGGCCCAGTGCGGAGCCCCGCCGGCTGGGGCTCCCCGACCGCTACCGCTTCTTCCGCCAGTCAGTGGCCGGGCTGGCGGCGCGGCTCCAGCGGCAGTTCGTGCTGCGGGCCAGGGGCGGCGCGGGCCCTTGTGGCCGGGCGGTCTTTCTGGCTTTCGGGCTGGGATTGGGCCTCATCGAGGAGAAGCAGGCCGAGGGGCGAAGGGCTGTGTCGGCCTGTCAGGAGATCC
>NW_006399778.1:11338834-11363734 GCF_000299155.1 Elephantulus edwardii | reverse complement strand
TTTTTTTTTTTTCTTAACTGTTTTCCTTTACTCAAGCAGCATGTTTTGGAAATAGCTCCCGATCCAGTAGGTGCTGGGCTAGTGATTTTGTTAGCATTTTCTCAAACTTCATGACAATTAAATTGCAACATTCCTTTATCTTAAGTCATTATCAACAGTGTATGAATGGGGAAACGTACTGAGATCACGTAACAGCTAAAGTCTGTAACCCTAACCAGTGAGCAATGTCATCTCTAGAGTATAGCCAAGCACTTAGCGACATTGACCCCACAGGAATCATCAAGTCTGATATTTTGGTTAATAGCATTACCAGTGATGTCTACCGACAACAGGGCATCTCTTCATAAACTCTTGAAATAGTTCCGAGATCACCCTTTGTACGCTGCCTCTCCCTCGGTTTGAATCAGTATAGCCCCTACATCTTGCAGGTGGGGGCTGAGGCCTAGCAGGGGGATTGATGTAGCCAAGGACACAGAGCCCATGTGTCCTGGTCTCCAGCCAAGTTCTCGTTCTTCTCGTTCTTCGTTACCGTCGCCAGGCTGTCTCGTGCTTGATTGCCAGCTAGTTTTGAATGACAGGTGACGTTGACCTAGCCCTCAGCTCTCGCCCTTGTCTTTTGCTACAGCTTAACTTACAGAAGACAAAAATGGAGAACTTACCAAATCTTGTTTAATATAGGGAAGGGGTGGGGGTTTTTTATCTGTAAGACTGATCCTTCTAGGTTTACCCACCCTCCACATGTCTTTTCTCACACTGTACCCTCCTGCCTCATAGTTTTAAGGAGTTAGCAATTAACTTCCAATTAAAGACTCAGATATTTGACTTCTTTTGAAAATTCACAAGCTCTACCAACACTAGTGCTACAATTCCATGTTCTTCAGAATGGTGGCTGCTCTCTAGAAGGATCTGTGTTAAAACAAGACAAAACGAAATAAAAAAAAAATCCAGCTATGAAATGGGCAAAAACCTGAAGAGGAAACAAAGGTATCAAATAAGCCCATGAAAAGATTCTCAGCATCACTATCCACTAAAGGAATGCAAATTAAAACAGGGCAGGAAATAGCACCAGCCCACCTGCCATCACCTCAGCCCAGCCCAGGAACCCCAAGTCAAGGATCCAGGCCTTTGAGACGCAACAGGCACTGTGTGTAGCTTGGTCATGGAGCTCTCCAATCTCAATTGGCTGATCATGAGCGCCCACTGGGACCTGGAAGCCCTCTGGTGCCTTGGCTAACGGAAGGTGAAGCCCACAGGAAAGGGGCCTGCACCCTATGCCTCCAAGGGGGCAGGGACTCTCCCGTGAGGGGAACCCTGGGGGGATGGGTGGAGCTGCTTCCTGCCAGCCTGGCTGGACAGTGTGCTTCCTCTGTGGATACAGGCCAGGCCAGACAAGTTCCCCAAGTTCTGCTGAACAGCTGGAAACAGTTTGCAGCTGCCTGGGGGAGGGCTTGGTGTTCTGGTTCCTTAAGTGTTCTAAGTTCCCCTACCCCCACTTTCCCAGACCGAGGTCACAGATTCCCTAAGGAAAGGGACACCTGTGCCACCTGCAAGCACCTCAGAGCAGCCTGGCTGCAGTTGCTGCCCAGATTTTTATCTTGATTTACAAATTGCACCTCCTTTGCTGAGGTGATTTGGTTCAGAATTTGTTGCTTTACTGTAGGGCTAAGGCCCCCTTTGAAGGCTGTTATCTTTGCCTTTCTACAAATGCGCTTCCCCCCCCCCATACAGGATGACCAATAAGAAATGATTCTTGTAACAAAAAAACAAAAAAAAAACAACAGGGCAAAAAAGGTTGCTGCAGATCAAACTGCTAAAATAAAAAATTGTGATAACACCAAGTACTGGTTAGGATAGGGAGAAAGGTGACCTCGTGTGTGGCTGATGAGAGTGTGAAATGGTCTAACACCTCTATAGTATGACAGTTTCTTACAAATCTAAAGATGCACCTACAATACATCAGCCATTACTTCCATAGGCATTTACCCAGAGAAGTGAAAATGTATGCCCTGTTTGGTGAAGTGGTTTTCATATGGAAATATGGGCTGAACTGAAGGAGAGTTGGATTGGATTGGAGCAAAGGAGTGTCATGTAAAAATAGTATAGTTTAATTGGACTCAGACAGTGAAGGATCATGTGAGGTGGGATGGGGGTGTCTGAAGACTGGTACCTTCAAGTTGTGACCGCAGGTCAGTGTGAAGGGGCCATACTGGCACAGCTGGATGACTGATTATAGAATTGGAAAGGAACGGATCAGCAGATTATGCAGATTTGATGATTGGAGAAATTATGATAGAGGCAAGGATGGTGAAACTTCATCTCACATACTTTGGTTATGTTGTCAGAAGGGGCCAGTTCTTGGGAAAAGCCATCATTTTTCGTCAGCAAAGGGGAGGAAGATCCTCAACAAGATAGACTGACACAAGAGTGTCACACTGAGATGAGGCTGGACAGGATAGACCAGGGTTCAGATTGTTTAGGGTCACTACAAGTTGTGGACTGGAAAGCACCCAGCAACTATTTGAAGTAGGAACATACTCAGTTTTTTGATATGTGAACTCTTAGCCCAGCTCCCCATGCCTACACGCCTTTCTGCCCAAATGCTTGTACTCTTAGTTCCATTCCTTACAACAGTGAGCCACCCATCTGGTTCCTAGGAGGCATAGACAGACAAGCTGTAGATCTAGTTCTGAGTTTACTCCCTCACCTGCAGAAAACAGCTGGAGGTCACTACCAAGTGAAGGATATCACCGTTGGTGCTGCTGCCCACCCTCAGGTATTGATTACTGTGTAGTGGCTGTGGCCAAGTTCTTTGCAGAGATAGCCATCTCATAATCAGGAGTCTCTAAGAATGTGACAGCAGGGTCACAGGCAGCAGAAGCGGTGTGCCAACTGCAAAACTTGGACATTCTGGTGACCTCACTAATCCCTTCTGTGTTGGGTTGGACTGTGCTGGGTTGTGCTGTCTCTGACTACAATGAAGTGAGAAATTATTCTGAATAACCAGAAATACAGGATGGTCAAGCCATAAAAACCAATTTGGCTACATTTTTAGTAGCCCTTGATGTTGACAATGAGGACCTTGTCAATCAATCTACCACTTTCCCCTCCTGTCCCTTTACTTGTGCTTTATTAGGCCCCAGGATCACTGTGCTTTCATTTCCCCCCACAGGCGATTTTCACCCAGAAAAACAAGCTGCTGCCTAACCCACTGGACAATAGACGCTGGCAGGGCTTCCGCCTGGAGGAGTATCTTATAGGGCGATCTATTGGCAAGGGCTGCAGTGCTGCTGTGTATGAAGCCACTGTGCCCACGGTGCCCCAGAAGCTGAAAGGAGCAGAGAGCTCCAGGCTGCTGACAAGAAGAGAACCCGATGTCATTCCACAGGGGGAAACTGAGGAGAGCACATCCCAGCCCCCGGCCTTTCCCTTAGCCATCAAGATGATGTGGAACATCTCGGTAAGGACATGCCCTTTCACCTTCAAAGGTAGCACTTTGCAAATGCCAGCCTGAGTGGACCCGATAGACTTTTCAGGGAGCAGATGGGGAAAAACATAAATTCTCCACAGTAATAGTACCTTTTACACAAGAGAGTCTAAGCAGTGGGTGTCACATTTTAGTATGTCCACAGGTCACCCTGGGGACAAGATAAAGGGCAGATTCTGACTCAGTGTCTGGGGTGAGGCCTGAGTGGGCCTTGTAGCCAGTGTCTGAACACTGGTCTCTAACCTGTCAGTCATGGTCGATCTACCTCAGGCCTGCAGCTGCCCTCACCGACTTGTTCCCATGGAGTGGCTCACTGAATAGGAGGCGCCCACTCCTTTCCTGTGAATCACCCTTCACTCCCACCTCCAGATCAGAGACACCCTGTCACCCCGCAGTTCTCAAGGCTGTTTTTTTTTTTCTCCCCTACAAAATCAAAGCTTTCTCGCTTTTCAGAGTCATTTCTTTACCTTGCTGTTGCACAGTTGAGTTTAGGAGACTGATCAAAACCTGATGTTCTGTCGTCTGCCCAAGTACCATCCAAGGCTATAGTGGCTAGCAGCACAGCAGTTAGGCCACACACTGGAGAGTGTGGGTTCTGGCTCTAAATGCAATTTCTAGATTGTTGCACTTCCAGGCTGGGCCAGATGCTTTGCCTATGATGCATCCTGTCTTTAGCACCTAAACTTTTACTGGTCCTGACAATACTAGTAACAGCTGTTGTATTCACAAACGCTATAAAAACTGGATCTATGGGTTCTTAGAGGAGCTTTGTGGTACAAATCCAGGTACCATCAATCTTGAGTGTCACTCATAATGAAATGAAGAATCCAAGGTGTTTTTCTCCCTCTTCAGTTTATGTTTGCTTACTTGAGGCGGAGGTGGAGGAGGCTGCTCTGTGGCTCAGTGTGACTTGATCCCTGGTGGAGTCTGTCAGGCTATGGCCTGTCAGTTTAGATGCTTTAGTAGCCAAAGGCATCTCTGGCAGGAAAAAGTACCTCCTGCCCTGGCCTTCACCTTGACAGCTGCCAAGAGTTTGAGGCATGGGAAGAGTTCCCTGAGGTGGCATGAATGGCACCCTTACCTTCTCTTCCTAGGAGTACACACTCTTGCCACTTGAGAGGTTATCTTCTCTTGAAGATGCAAGGCAACTATAGACAGTAGCTGCCCGGGTCCAGGTTACAGGGAGGGCGTGGTACTTGGGTTGTATGACTAGACTCATTGTGGCTATATTGCAGGCGGGCTCTTCCAACGAAGCCATCTTGAGCACAATGAGCCAGGAGCTGGTCCCAGCGAGCCGAGTGGCATTAGCCGGGGAGTATGGAGCAATCACCTACAGGTAAGTCCCTTTGGCCCACTGGCCACCCTGGCTGTGAGTGCTCTGAGAGTATGATGACCACCTGTGTCTCCAGCACTCAGCACAATGTCTGACACCCAGTAGATGTATCTACTGAATAATGTAGTTAATAATGGGTTTGTGGTTGATGGCTAATTTTGCTTGGAAAAGATTGCAAATTACCTGACTTTAGACAGTGTGAGTGAGTGATCCACATGATCCACATTAGAACAGGTGCAGGAAAGCCATCGAACCATGCCAGTGGTTGGAAAATTGGCCTGACTTCGGATGTCTCCGTGGAGTGGTGGGGACTGAGTCATGGAACATCACCTATCTAGCAGTACAAACTGAACTCTGTCTCCCGGAGAAAAGCACTCATTCCCCTAACAGAGTCCCTGAAGGTGCCAAGTATCATTCTAGGTACTTGCAGCTTGCACTGTAGAGCTGAGTTTTGTTTTGTGGTTTGGTTAAAAACAAAACAAAAAACAACCCATTTTGTTCCTGGAGAGCTCTCAGGGTGGCAGAGTAGCTGGACAGTTCAGGGCAGGGCCGTCTGGTAAGCACTAGACAGCAATGCTCTGGGTACTGACTGCTTACATATGTTATACAAGAGTCTGCTCTCCAGCCACTGTATCTGACTCTGGCTTCATGTCTCCCCACTTGACTGAAAGAAAATCCAAGGGAGGGGTCAAGCAGCTGGCGCCTCACCCCAACATCATCCGGGTTTTCCGCGCCTTCACCTCGTCTGTGCCGCTGCTGCCAGGGGCTCTGGTTGACTACCCTGATGTGCTGCCCCCACAACTCCACCCTGATGGCCTGGGCCATGGACGGACGCTTTTCCTTGTTATGAAGAAGTAAGTGGCAGGGTTGTCGCCAGATACTGGAGCTGCCTCATCTTTAGCATAGGAGCTGGGTCTTGCCCTGTGTGTGTACACCAAGCACGGGCATTCAGGGAGAAGGAGCATCACTGGGATATCAAGGAGTGGATTATATCTGTCCTAGAGCCACTTTCCTGGACTTTTCACATAATGCTTTCAGCACATTTGACTAGCAAGCATCCCTTGTCTGTGGCTTACCCAGCCTATGTCTCAGTAACAGTTCTTTCATCATCCCCTGTAACCACTAATATTACTATAATGAATCCTTTAAGAAAAAGAATATTTGTGCTGTTACTTGTAACATGTAGACTCCTTTAGAATTTCGGAATGGTGAATGGCTTGGAAACAGACAGGTGGGTAAATAATGAAACGTTCCAGGAAGAAGAGGCTACCATCCTAGCAGTACATACTACGGACCATCCGTGTGCTCGTGATAACACAAGGCCCTGTCTCCCCTCCATCAGCTATCCCTGTACCCTGCGCCAGTACCTCCGCACAGCCACCCCAAGCCCCCGCCTCGCCACTGTGATGACCTTGCAGCTCCTGGAAGGGGTGGATCATCTGGTCCAACAGGGCATTGCACACAGAGACTTAAAGTCTGACAACATCCTTGTGGAGTTTGATGCTGGTAAGTGCTTATCAGAGGGAACCAGGGTGCACTAGAGGTTAAGTCTGGGAACATTTAGGACCCTTAAGGCTTTTTAGGGTTTTAGATTACCATAAGTTTTCATGTATTAATTTTGCTTCACACAAAGGTGAGCACCATTTTCAAAGCACGGGCTTTTATTGTCTCCCTAGTTCCTTTTTTTTATTCTTTTATTTTTTATTATTTGTGTGTGTGTGTGTGTGTGTGTGTGTACCATCAAATCAGATCTGACAGGTACAGGAGGAGATTGCCCCTCCTTCTCCTGCAGAGCATCTGGTGGATTTGCAGTGGATCTTCTCGCCTCCCACTTCCTTTCTGTTACCCATTTACAGACCTCAGCGTGGAAGTGCTTTAGTATAAATAAAAGAGAGGGAGGTGTTTGTTTATTTTAAGAAAGACTTTTCAAGCAGTGAGAGGTGTCCTAATATAAGCCCAGCCATCTCTGCAAATAATGAGTTGCCCATCACTACAAGCAATCAAGGAAAAGCTAGATGGCCATTTATCTGGGGATATAGTGGAGGAGAGTCATCCACCTGATATGATTTGAATGAGATTTCAAAGAGTCATATTGCAATTTAATTACTAAAGGAATTCGTGTTTTTAAAGGAACTCTGGTTCCTTTTACAGATAAATAGTTCTTAATGCATTCTGTCCTCTGAGAAATGACTTCTCCTAACATGCTATAAGTAAGCCCAGATCTCACCATCCTTGCTTCTAAGGAGCACCTTGGCAGCACTTCTATTCTTCTGGCTTGGAAAAGTAGATGGTCAGTAAAGGAGGGAAAGACCCTCAATGAGATAGATAGAACAGCAACTGCAAGAATGGGCAGCAACGGAGACTGTAAGGAGGATGCAGAGTGCGCGGCAGGGCAGGGTTCAATCTGCTGTACTATGAGTCTCAGTCAACTAGACGGCGCCTCACCACCTGTTTAGTAGACTTGGAGTTGGGATTTTCAGATTCAAGTTGAAGATATAAAGGGCTGTAAAGAGGTCATTCAAGGCAGGCACTATCTAATGAGTAAACTGAACGGCATATTTCATTTGGCAAGAACTCTAATTGCTAGAAAGTAATTTAGACTGAGCTAGACTTTTTTTTTCCATTTTTCATCCTTTTTTTTTTCATTTTTCATCCTTTTTTTTTTATGAGCTAGACTTTTATCAGGTTGTCATTTGCCTTGTTGTTGTGTACCATCAAGTTGGGACCGACTCATAGCGGACCCTCCTGCAAGTTTTCACAGTCAGTAAATCCCGTGGGAATTGAGCCCATCTTTCTCTTGCAGAGCAGCTGGTGGATTTGGGCCTCATGCCTTTGGGTTGACAATGCAAATCCTTACCACTCAGCCACCAGAGCTGGTTTGCCTTGGGCCTTTAATTGCCTGGAGGTTTCTCTGCATTCATGGATGCCCTCCGGTTCAGCTCTGGTGAGGGGACTCCCTTCCAGGACTTTGTGCTCTGCACTCTGACCAGCCGAATCCCTGCTAGTCCCTCTCCTACCTATCTTGATGGAGACTTTAGTGGGAAAACACAGGGACCTTTGGGAGGAGAGGAGAACCAGCTACTCACCTCTCCTGTCCCTTCCACAGATGGCTGTCCCTGGCTGGTGATCACTGATTTCGGTTGCTGCCTGGCAGATGAAAGCATCGGCCTGCAGTTGCCTTTCACCAGCTGGTATGTGGATCGGGGTGGAAACGGCTGCCTGATGGCTCCTGAGGTGAGTCCTGCTGCCTGCGTCATCTGTTATCAGCAGAGACTTCCACTACATCTCTCTCCCATGAAATAATAGGATGAGACTGGATACTTCATTAGTTCTTAGTCAACACCTTCATCTTTTCTGGCCTGTAATTTGGTACCAGTCCCTCCCCTGCCACTTTGCTTTAATCTGGATCTCTCTCATGCTCCCAGGAGGCAGGAGTTTTGTGAGCATAAACCAGGCAGTCTCAGCAGATTTTTCTGGGCCTGAGCCACAGCTGACTCAAATGCTGGGCTCCTGGACAGAGCCCTGGTTGGCCCTTGGGACCAGTGCTGAGAAAACACAGTGGGATTAGAAATGCCAGGAGCGTGACTACACATCTTTGCTTCCCAAGCAGGTGTCCACCGCCCGTCCTGGCCCCAGGGCAGTGATCGACTACAGCAAGGCAGACGCCTGGGCTGTGGGAGCGATTGCCTATGAGATCTTTGGACTCTCCAATCCCTTTTACGGCCAGGATCAGACCCACCTGGAAAGCCGTAGTTACAAAGAGGCCCAGCTGCCAGCACTGCCCGAGTCAGTGCCTCTGGATGCAAGACACCTAGTGAGAGCACTGCTCCAGCGAAAGGCCAGTAAGGTGAGGCTGTTCCCACAGCTGTCAGGTATGGACGGAAAACTGAGCACGTGTTCCAGGGTGACGACAGGCTGAGGTACTGCAGGGACAAACAGACCCTGGAGCTTATGAAAGTAAAGGACAGTTGCAGCAATACAGCATTTACATACAGCAGTATAATTACGTATTAACTTAAGTAGGTGTGGTGCAGCTATCTGCCACTAAAACATTAGTCAGAATCCTACAGTTGAACTCTCCTTTGCTGAAAGTCACTCAGACACAGAGATGAATCCCAGATCTTCACATTCACCGACATTTCTGCATCAGAGCCCCTGCACCCTTTATTTTGTCTGTCATTTCCAACACCTGGTGACCTTAATTGCCTGAGTGTCCCTCCTGTGAAGGCAGTTTCATCCAAATTTTACATAGACCAATAGAACCAATCACGCTTTAGAAGGTCTTTGTATCCATGGCTCCTATTTTACTAATTTTGCATTAATTGGTTGACATGTTATTCCATGCTCAGTTAACTATGAATCATAGCTTCTCTGGGAACAACATACCTGAATCTTGCCTTATCTTTCATCAGCCAGTTATGGATGACACTGTTGTTAGGTACTGTTGAGTCCAGGAAGACTCATAGCGATTCTATGAACAAAAGGTCTGAACCCTGTTCTTTCTATCCTGCGCCATCCTCACACTTCCTGACACACAAGAGCCCATTGCAGCAGTCACCATGTCAGTCCACCTGTTTGGGGGTCTTCATGGAAACAATGTTTTAAAAATCATAAACTGCCATTAATTAAATTGTAAAATAAAATTGCATATTAACATTTTTTTTAAAAAGTTACTCAGAAGGAACCTGGTAATGTGATGATTAGGTGCTTAGCTGCTAACTGAAAGGTTGGCAGTTCCACCCAGCAGCTCCATGGGGAAAGACAAGTTTATTTTTTTAAAGATTATGGCCTGGAAAATCCTATAAGGATGGTCTGTTCTGTCACATGGGGGTCACTGAGCAAAAACCAACTTGGGTGTTAAGTGATGGCACCTTCACATTAGAAGGACAAGATTGCACTTTTTATAAATGCTTAACAAGGCTGTAGCTTACAGGAAGAGCTGAGACCTAGTCAGACAAATAGGAAAACCTCTCACAAGCACCCATGTGGACATTTTTTAAATTACTCTGAAGGAATATAAAGGCTAGTATTTGAAGCTATGAGTGGAGTGGCAGGCCCAGTTTCTATGGCATACTTACTTAGTGGAAAAACCCTCGAGACAGACCGTAAGTCAAATTACTGTTCTACCACTTTTCTTTCACCATACACATAATGCCATGTTGGGTACAGTAGCAGGGAGCTCTGGTGGCCTAGTGGTAAGAAACTGCACTGCAATCCCAAAGGCCCGCGGGCAGTTTGAAACCATCAGCTGCTCACCACAGGAGAAGGAGGAGCAGTCACCTCCCATGCGATTAACTACCTCTGAAAACCCACTGGAGGGTCAGCTATAGGTCGTTTCCAACTCAACGGTACTCAACAACTATTAAAATATGAACAATAAAGGAACATAGAATTAATCTAATACTAATTTCACCTTAAAGTAGAGCCCAGATTGGAAGTCATTCAAAATGAGAAATAGCTGCAGGCAGCTTTTAATAAATAGAACATAGCATGTACTGTTATGTGCCGTCAAGTCGCCTGTGATTCATAGCGACCCCATGTACAACAACTCTGACGCCTGCCCTGTCCTGAACCAGTCTCACTGACTCCTACACACTGACCCTTATTGCCCCAGTTACTGCATCAATCCATCTCATCTGTCATCTTCCTCTCCTGTACTGTTCCTCCACTCTTCCAAGCATGATGTCCTTCTCTAAGGACCAGTCCCTCTTGGCCACATGCCCAAAGTATGTGAGACAGAGCTTCAAAATCCTAGCCTCTAAGGAGAAACTTGGTTTCACCCTCTCCAAGACAGACTTACATGTTTTCTTGGTGGTCCATGGTATGTTCAAGACTCTTCTCCAGTGCCACAACTCAAAAGCATCAATGATTCTTTTGTCATCCTTAGTCATTGTCCAGCTCTCTGATGCAAAGGAATTGCAAAGACTATAGCCTGGATCAGGCACACCTTAATCTCTAGACTGATACTGTTGCTCCTCAGTACTCTGGAGAAGTCTCTGACAACAGATTTTCCCAGTGCAAGTTTGTCTTTTAACTTCCTGACTGCTGGTGCCAAGAGTGTTGATTATGGAAAATTGTAAGTTGTCAAAAATGAAATGGAACACATGAAGGTTGACATTCTAGGCATGAGTGAACTGAGATGGACTGGCATATGAACTATTATACCAGGAATGAAAAATGAGGACAAATGGCGTTTTCATTCCTAATGAAAAAGACAATTTCAAGATCCTAAGGTACAATGTTGTGAATGATAGGGTACTATTCACATGCATACAAAGAAGACCTCTTAATAAGACTATTACTCAAATATGTGCACCAATAACTAAAGCCAAAGAGGAGGAAACTGAGGATTTCTACCAACTTTTGCAGACGAACACTGTACAAACATGCAACCAAGAGGCATTACTGGTGACTGAAACGCAAAATGTGGAAACAATGAGGAAGGAAGGAATGGTAGTCGGAAAGTATGGTCTTGGTGACAGAATTGAGACTGGATATAGAATGATTAAATTTTGTACATTCAGTGATTTATTCATAGCAAATACATTTTTTTAAAAAGTGTAAATGGCAACTTTACACATGGACCTCACCTGATGGACTATGCAGGAATCAGACCAACTATGTCTGTGGAAAGAATCATTGGAAAAGCTCAAAATTAGCAGTCAAAACCAGACTATGTGCTGACTATGGAACAGACCCTCAATTACTCATGTACAAGTTCAAATTGAAGCTGAAGAAAATTAAAGCAAGTCCTCAAGAACCAAAATACTACCTTGAGTTTGTCCCACTTGAATTTCAAAATCATCTAAAGAATAGGTTTGAGGCATCAAATACTAATGGCGGAAGACCAGATGAGCTATGGGATGGCATCAAAGGGAATCCATGAAGAAGAAAGCAAAAGGTGATGTTCCAAAGACAGAGGAGGAAGAAAGGAACAAAATGGATATCAGAAGATACTCTGTTTTGGTTCTCAATACTGTAATATAATTTTCAAAGAGGAGAAATGCCAAAGTAAAAAAGATGAACAGAAAATTTCAAAGGGCAACTTGAGAAGACAAAGATCTTCGAAACCAAAATCCTTAGAAACCTTATGAGGCTGGCTGTTCTGTCCTGGGCAGCTGGGAGTCTGATTTGGTTTTTACTTCATTCAGAGGAAAAGCTGCCATGGCTGCAGCCTCACCAGACAGCTCTTCATACCTTCTCTACGGTCACCTCTGTCTGGAGCACAAGAAGCCCTTTGGCTGTCCTTGCCAGGACTCACCCAACCTGCTTGGGAGCAGAGACAAAGTATTATAACGGAATGTGCAGAGAGCTGAAGTTTGAGGAAAAAAAGAGAGGAACTTGCTCAGCATTTCTCAGTTTGTAAGAACTGGGGGGAATAATTCAAGCCTCAAACTGCAATACTTAGAGATACTATGGGAAAAATCTTGAATGATCCAGGAAGCATCAAAAGGAATACAGTCACCATACCAAAAAGAATTGGTTGACAATGAAAAATTTCTCTAAGTACCATATGAGCAAAAGCAAGAGCCAGTGGTAATGAAGTAAGAATTTTAAGCTGCGCTGAAGACATTGGCCAAAAAAGTAAGATCCCAGGAATCACTGGAATACCAACTGACGTATTTCAACTAACAGATGCAGCCCTTGAAGTGTTCACTTGTCTGTGCCAGGAAATCTGGAGGACAGCTGCTTAGATGACTGACTAGAAGTCTCTTATTTGTTTCCATTCCCAAGAAAGGTAATCTAACAGAATGTGGATATTATCAAACAGTTATCATTAATATTGCTGAAAATCATCCAAAAATGGCTAGAATAGTACCTTGATAGAGAACTGTCAGAAGTTCAAGCTGGGATTAAAAAAGATAGTGGCACCAGAGATATCATTGCTGATGTCACATGGTCCTGGCTAAAAGCAAAGAATAGGAGAAGAATGTCTATTTGAGTTTTATTGATTATGTAAAGGTATTTGACTGTGCAGACCTTAACAGATTGTGGCTAACAATAAGAAAACTGTGAATCCCAGAACACTTAATTGTGTGCCTAAGAAACATAACTGTACCAAGAAACTGTTGTCCGAACTGAGCAAGGGAACACTGCATGCTTTAAAATCAGGAAAGGTGGCCCCAATCACTGAGCCGCCGCCGAGGACTTAGCTGCCTCCCCCTCGAGCCCCCTCGCTTCCTGACGCTCCGTCCCCCCTGCCCGCCTTCTCCTGCCACCGCCTTCCGCAGGCCGTTTCCACCAAGGAAAAGGAATCGTATCGTATGTCCGCTATCCAGAACCTCCACTCTTTCAACCCCTTTGCTGATGCAAGTAAGGGTGATGACCTGCTTCCTGCCGGGACTGAGGATTATATCCATATAAGAATTCAACAGAGAAACGGCAGGAAGACCCTTACAACTGTCCAAGGGATCGCTGATGATTACGATAAAAAGAAACTAGTGAAGGCGTTTAAGAAGTTTGCCTGCAATGGTACTGTAATTGAGCCTCCAGAATATGGAGAAGTAATTCAGCTACAGGGTGACCAACGCAAGAACGTATGCCAGTTCCTTGTAGAGATTGGACTGGCTAAGGACGACCAGCTGAAGGCTCATGGGTTTTAAGTGCTTGGGGCTCACTGAAGTTTAAGTGAGGATTTCCTTGCAATGAGTAGAAAATTTCCCTTCTGTCCCTTGTCACAAGTTTAAAACTTCACAGCTTGTATAATGTAACCATTTGGGGTCCACTTTTAACTTGGACTAGTTTAACACTTTCATGCAATAAACTGAAAAGAGCCCAAAAAAAAATCAGGAAAGGTGTATGTCAGAGTTGTACCCTTTCTTCATCCTTATAACATTTGTAGTATGCACAGCAAATAATTCTAGATAGAAGCTGGTATGAAAAATGGCATCAGAATCAGAAAAGAATCAACAACCTGTTATGAAAATGACAAAACTCTGCTTGCTGAAAGTGAGGAGGACTTGAAACACTTGGTGTAGAAGATCAAAGAATACACCCTTCAATATGGATTACATCTCAACATCAAGATGACAAAAGTCTTCACCATTGGACTGATAAGCAACATCATGAAAGATGAAGAAAAGATTGAAACTGTCAATGATTTCATCTTGCTTAGATCCACAAGCAACTTTCTTAGGACCAGCAGTCAAGAGATCAGGAGATACATTTCACTGGGAAAGTCTGCAGTCAGGGACCTCTCCAAATTGCAGATGAGCAGTGATGTCACTGTAAAGACTAAGGTGCACCAGATTCAGGCCAGTGTTTTCCATTGCTTGTTATGTATCTCATAGCTGGACAGTGAATAAGGATGGCAGAAAAAAATAATCAATGCCTTTGAGTTTGTAGTGTTGGAGAAGAGTACTGAATATCCTGTGGACTGCCAAAAGAACAGATATGTTTTGGGAAAAGTACAGCCAGACTGCTCCATGGAAACAAGGATAACTAAGCTTTGTCTCAAATACTTTGGGCATGTTGCTAGAAAAGGCTACTCCTTAGAAAGGGATATCATGGTTGGAAAGTCAGCAAGAGAGAGAAGATTCTCAAGGAGATATACTGACAGTGACTGTAGCAATGAGTTCAAATGTCTCAGAGATGATGAGGTTGGCACAGGATAGGACAGGGTTCAGATGTGGTTTTTATAGCATCACTATAATTTTTCCTCAATGGCACCTAGCAGCCACTATTAAAAGAAGGAAAATAACCTACCTACCTAAGCCCAGTCCATGGGATGAGACAGGGTAGTACACCTGTGAGGCATGGAACCTACCAAAATGGGGAAGGCCATTTCAACACAGTAGACAGCCCCACTGCAAACCATACATGTGGAAATGCCTGGAGCGTGGGTAGAGAGCAGCGACTGTAGGTAGCTTAGTGAAGGAGGATGGGAGGAGGGAGAAGGTCCAGGAAGAATGACTGAGACTAGACTGGAAGAGAACGATGACCCTGACATTAACTAAGTAGGCTGCCGACAACATACTTTGTTGTAGATGTTTTTTTCAGCTTCCCTTCTTGTTTCAGAGACCATCTGCCCGAGTAGCTGCAAATGTGCTTCATTTAAGCCTCTGGGGTGAACACATCTTAGCCCTGAAGAATCTGAAATTGGACAAGATGGTTGGCTGGCTTCTCCAGCAGTCAGCTGCCACTCTGTTGGCTGACAGGCTCCCAGAGAGGAGTTGTGTGGAAACAAAAATGAAGATGTTATTTCTAGCCAACCTGGAGTGTGACGCCCTGTGCCAGGCAGCCCTTCTCCTCCACTCCTGGAGAGCAGCCCCTTGATGGCTCCACACGTAGCTGAGTTACTAAAAGAATGTAGCTGCATCTGTGTTGATTGTCTGTGAGTGCCGAAGGAGGGGCTCTAAGGTGCAAGGGTGGAAGTCAGGAGAAAGTGTGGTGCAGAGAGGGGCTGGTCAGTGCCAGAGAAGGTCTCAGGCTTGGCAAGTTTGAAAGCAACAGTATGAGTCAAAGTACATGATCGGTAGCTGCTAACTCTAGCTGTGCAATTCTGGATGGATCCTATAATCTATGTGGGCTAAAGTTTTAACTATAAAATGAAGAAATCGTCTTAAAAAAGGAGCTGGCAAACTCTTAAGTCAGACAGTAAATACTTTAGACTGCTAAAGGTGTTCAACTCTTTGACTACAACAGAAACCCATCTGCTGTCAAGTTGGTTCCCACTTGTAACTGCGATCCATTAAGGCTCCAAGGCTGTAAATCTGTGAGAGGAGACTGTCCAGCTAGGCCAGTAGATTCAAACTGCCAACCCTTTGGTTAGCAACCTAATACATTATGCACTTGGTGACCAGAGTTCTCTAGTCACATAAGAGTAGCCCTAGATGTGTAAATGAATGTGACTGTGCTCAGGAATATTTTTTTAATGGACTAAGAAATTTTAATTTTGTATGTTACAAAATATTCACTTAAATCCACACACTACATGAAAGAAGGTGGCAAAACATGATCAAGAGAAAAACACTAAGAGATATGCAAGAATAAGACTACAGTAGATGCTGTAACATTTATCCCTGTAAGAGTAATAATACGTGTAAGCAGATGCAAAGGTAAATATTATTTCTTAAATAAGTGAGGGAGCTCACACATGAATATACTTGATACACATGAATACATGGTTATGTTGTTAAATGTCATTGAGTACCACTCATAGCAACCCTTTGAACAAAAGATCTGATCCTTGTTCTATCATTGTTTCTCTAATGTTCATATAGTTTCCAAAGGCATGTTGGTATAGTGGTGTATGTTTGCAAACTATGCCTATGTTCACATATATATATAAAATGAGGCTGTAGGGAGCAGTTATACAAACTACTGATCTCATCCCACCTGGAGCATAAGAGAACAAAACTCAAGGGCACAAATAGTCCAAAGGTCTAGTGGCCCATTTGAATCACAGTCTCCTCTAACCTGAACCAAGCCAGATAGCATGGTCAGCAGTGGTAACTGAGCACTAAGACCACCACAGAAGGTCCTAGTTAGAATGGGCAAGAAACGTAGAACAAAATTCCAGTTAAAAAAAAATACTGGTTGGAAAGAGAAGACTTGCCCTGAGACAACTCTTCTAGAGAATGTGCTCTTTAAAGCAGCTTGAAAGGGTATTTGCAAAAAAACAGAAATGAAAGGCTATGGAAACAGGACATATGGAAACAAAGATCCTGAGGAGGAAAGAGTGCTGACACGTTGCAGTGACTGCAGCCAATGTCGTGGGAGAACTTGTGTATGACTGCTGATGGGAAAACTTACTTTCTACATTCAACCTAGTCATAAAAAAAAAACAACACAAGCAGCTGTCTGGATTAGCCAGACCAGTTTGCCAGCTTCTGATCTAGATGAATTCTAAGAACTTTGTCAGTGCTTACATGTGGTTACCATTACCCTGTGTTTGTAGCCAAAGGACTAACAATACCAAGCGAGCAGATCTCCTCGGGTCTAACTGCTGTCTGAATGCTCTTAAAGCCAGGTCTTTTCTTCACAGACCTCTAGGAAGTTAATAACCAAGCAGTCTGCTGAGGGTTCTAGTACGTATGTTCTACACTATAGACCAAAGTAATGGCTGTGAGCAGCAAATTCTCCTGTGACATATGCCCTGAGGTTCAGGAACGGCCTTTTGCTCATGTGAAAGCCGCCCTATGGCACACATCACCTGGGCTGAGGCGGGCTTTTGCAGGGGTCTGTAAAATCAGATACCAGAGTGAAATAAGCGAAATAAAGCCTGAGAAGAAGTACGCACCTCTAAACTGAACATGAGGCTTTCTGGAACAACTGGATATTTTTTGGAATGCTTTTCCAGAGCTCCTTTAGCTCCTGAACTTAGCATAAATACCATAATTGATGAACTGGAAACGAACAGTGTGGTGTTTTAAACTTGGATCTTCCTTTTAACCAGCATGTCTTTCAACTGTGAAGAATTAAAAATAAATTTACAACTAAAAAAAAAAAAATAATAAAATAAATTTACAAGTGCAGAATGTGTATGTGCCTTAAACCAAGTAGCTTTAAGAGTGAATCTCATTAAATGCGAATGACCAGAAAGCTTTGGAGGGGGACATCACCAATGGGGGATGAAGGACACTATTCAGGAAGATTAACTCAGCTCCAGATCAATGCCTGCTCATGGTCCAGAGTTCCAGTCACAGTCCTAACAGCCCATCAAAGTCTGGACCCCAACAATTCTCCACTCCCACATATGCCGGCCCTGCCAGGCATCCACATAAAACCTTACACATGGATTTTAGGAGCATAGCTGTTGCCTAATATAAGCAAGGTGAACATGTATTTAAGGTTTTCAACCAAGAAATTCTATAATTATAAAATAAAGCCAAGCACTGTCATTGTCATTCTAGGTTCTCTGCCTCAATCATTCACACACACACCCCACCCCACCCCCCATGCATTATTGTTATGTGCCATGGAGTCAGAACTGACTCATAGCTGACCCTCTAGTGGGTTTTCAGTGGCTGTAAATCACACAGTAAGAGAATGCCCATCATTCTTCTGAGGAGCAGCTGGCAGATTTGAACCATTTGACTTTGGGCTGGTAGCACAGTAACAACCTACTAGGCCTCCAGAGCTCCCTTATGTGTTATGGACCATATTTTATCCTTTAAGAAGCTTTAGCAACTCACAGTTAAAATCTAATTCAACCTTTGGCAGCCAATCATTACCAAACACAGTCTCACTGCTCACAAAGCACAACATAGTCCAGGTGAAATTGGAGGGTGATGTTTTTATTTTAGAAATGAGTGACTGTACATAAGAAAAAAAATGCCACTTAATTCAAGGTGGAAAATTACATAAAAAGTATTCCCTAAAAAAAAAAAAAGGTATTCCCTGACCCCCACCCATTGGTGCTCAATTCTGTATCCCACTGAGGTAAGGCTGTGCCACTGTCCCATGACTTAAAAAAAAACAACAACACAAACCCAAAATGCCACAAGGGGAAAAAACTTCAATAAAAACTGTCTTCCTCCAAGCAGTAGGAGTCCTGGGGCGCTGGCCCCTAGTCAGACTTCTCCTTCTCCTTCATGTGTAAGAAGACAATGCTGAAGATGAAGAGCCCTGCCATCATGGAGAAGGCGCTGGCGTAGTAGGGATAGGCCGAGGGGATGAAGCGCTCATACTGCGTGTGCTGCAGCGGCCTCACTGACACCTGCAGCAGGACACATGGTCAGCCCTGGCCACCAGGCAGCCCCAACTAGCTGAAAACGGAATGTCCTCAGCTCACCTGAGTGGAGGAGTACAAGTGTGTGTAGCCCAGCCTGTTGTAATCCACTTTAAACTGGAACACACCATACACGTCAGGCAACTTGAACTGGACGCTGTACTTGCCACCTAGGGAGGGCCCAAAAAACAGTAAGGAGAGGTTTCTCAGATATTTCTGTTGAGCCTCATGAGAACAAGAATAGGGACATCTTCTAGGAACATTCTCCTGCAAAAATTTTATGTACCTTTCTTCTTTAAGAAGGTCCTCACAAAGGGATCGATGCGGACAAACTCCAGCTGAATGTCATCACCATCAAAGGGCACCCATTTGCCGTTGGAGAGCTGCTCAATCACGATGCTGTACTCCTGAGGTGGGAGGACAGGAGAGCCCAGGCTGGGCCTGCTCTGTGCCTCTCCCCACCCTCTGAGCTGCCCTGATTCCCACCTTGTGAGCATGGCAGAAATTCCCAGAAGTCCTAGAAACTGCTAAATGCCCTCCCTCCTGCTGCTGAGTATGAACCAACAACACTAGTACTTAGCAGATTACCTCAACTGACTCCACATCTATGCCTTCTGGCAGGTCCTGATTTTTGTCACAATCTTAATGGTCCATTGAAGCCCAAGCTCAAACCACTCTCCATTCCCACAGCATGCCAGCACTCCCAAGCACCCATACTTCCATATACACTGCTAATCCCTGCTCTACCTCACCTCTCTGACAAATTCATCCCCATGACTCAATTCAAATGTCCTTTCTGTGTGACTCCCACTTCCTGGGCAGAGCTAAGTGCAGCCCTTTCAGTTTCTGCACCTCGCTTTCTTAGAGATTAATTTATCCTTGTTTATACCCTTAGGCCAATGCAGAGTTGTTCAAGAAACGCTTGTTGAATCAAATCAACTTAGCCAAAACTTTGGGCCCTCCCCCCACTAAGAGGTTCTTACCACTAGGTCAGTGACAGTGTAGGCATTGGGAGGGGCTGTCTCGCCCACCCGATGATGGGACACAGGCCCCACACGGAGGACACCCTCCTCCTTGAACACCCAGCGGGACAGGGCCACAGCTAGCTCATAGTTGCCTGTCTGGGAATACCTGCAGAGGGGAAATGGGAGAGGACGCTAGAGCACCACAACCAACTTCTTCCCAAAACCACACTGAACTAAATTCTGCCTGTTACCCTGGTACACGTAGGAACCTATGGTCAAAGGGGACACAAAACATGAAAAATGTCAAGTGGCGCTGCCCCAGTCCCACAGTCCATTCCTTGCCCTTTAATGTTAATAAATCTGTCCTCACTTTGAAAGTAATGAACCAACCCTTCTCACTACAAATTCTTCAGTATAATCACCTTCACTTGCTGCCTTTTTAAACTTAAAAAGGCTTGGAGCATTTTCTTGCACTAAAGTAAAAACTGTCTACACCTGTCAAAATTAATCTCCAAATCTGACTTAAAGACACACTTAAGAACCCAACTCGTCGATAACCTGGAAGCTGCTTACACACTATCTTGTCAAAGGACTCAGAATGCAGCAGGGTGTCTCCAGACAGACCATCAGAGATGTTCAGCAGAGTGCCAACACAGCAGCAGAACAGTAAAGCCTTCCAAGAGTTAAAAAGTGCTGAAAATATGTGGCTTCTGACTCTTGAGCTAAGAGGTCCTTCCCTCCCATCTGTGCCTTCCCACATCATAGACCCCGCCACCTGGACCACCCCCAAGCCTCCCGGAACCCACCTCTGGGAGCCAGGTGTAGCTTTCTGCACAGCTGAGTTGAAAAAAGCATCACTGAAGAAGTCGAGGGAGCCGCTAAAGATGACCCGAGCATTGTTCCTGGCCTGCAGCCCAGCAATCAGGAGGGTGTTCTTCCCTACTGCGTGGGGGTACTGAGAACAAAGGAGGCCATCATCCAGGGAATGCAGGGTGGAGGGAAGGAAGCTGGGTCGACAGAGCTGGAGGACAGTAGGCTACACCTACATCACCTTCACTGGGTCCCATCTGAGGAAGGACCCAAGATCACCTCACTGCCCGCCTCCCACTGCTCTCCATTTCTCATTTCACCAGCTTGGCAAAGTGGGCTTTCCTGCTCCATTCACACTTTCAAATCAAAGCACTCTGCCAGTGGGCCCAGGAGCTGGAGGCCTCTAGCATACAAAGGCGTCCCCTCACCTGGGTGATGGGTTTATCTGGGAAGAAGGAATAAGAAGTAGAAGAGCCTGTCAAGATGTCCAACACCAGAGGATTGTCAGGGTCGGCTACCATCCTGCAGGGGAAGAAAAATCAACCCCACACTGAGCCCAAAGGATCTAGAGTCCCCTAAGAGCCATTTCTCCCTAGAATGAATCCTTTTTTCCTCAACAAACACTTAGATCTTTCTCTTGCCATTACTATAGAATATGGTTCAATGGCAAAATTGAATCTTGCTCTTAACCTCTGGGAAAGAAAACCCCAAATCCTCAATGACAAAAGAAAGTTTGTTCCCCTGGCTCTGCTGCCCTCCCCCGCTCACTTACCCAACACCTCGGAAGAGGATGGGATTTAGAGGTGATTTCCCAACAATGGTCGGAGCCTTCAGCAGGTTCTCAGTGTCAGCCACAATGAGCGTATGCTGCAGAGTTGATGGGAGGTTAGGAAAAGGCTGCCTGCACCTGGGAGTCCCTGACTTGTTCATAGGCTCTGAGCGAAGGCGGACATTCCATAAGCCAGCAAGGTGACAGAGGAGGTATGGGTACGTTACCTGGCCAAGGTCTGAGACGTCATAGTTGTGATGGTCAATGACAGCTGTCTTCTCCTCATCAAATTCGATCCCACACTCACTGCCCAGCTCTCGAAGAGGGTCACCTGCACAAACCAAAGAGATGCCTGGCTTAGCCCTACCAGTGGGCCCCGGGCCGGGCGTGGCCCCATCAGCCCTAGTGTGCTGCACCTTCTGTATCCCAACCCCTGAAAGCAGTATCCTCCTGCCCCATGGGCCAGGACCGGATCAACAGGAACAAGTGGCTAGCCCGCCTACCACAAACACACCATGACCTTGGTTCTGCTCAAAAGCTCTCTGCAAAGCAAATCTGACCAGGATGAGCCTGGGCTTACACAGTTCCTCTCTTCCTCATCATCAGCTCCCACCAGGAAACCCACTCGTTACAAGGAATGTGGTTTTTAAAATAATCTGCCAATACTGAAAACTATGAAACAAGATTGGTCAGGTGGTGTTCACAGTTGAAGCTAGGGGACAAGTACATGAGGGTTCTCGACTTGTGAACATCTTTGAAAATTTCTAATATAGAAAACAAAATCAATCAAATAAAGGTTTGGGGCTCTTATTAAACTCTTCTACTTGTCCTCTTTTCGTTAAGGAAGAGCCACTATAATTAAACTAACCCCAGGGTTCTCAGTCCTTTCACTGGCTCTGGTTCTAGAAAGCAAGGGAGGGACTGCCTGGGGCTTAAGCTCCCTTGCTGACCCCTGTTCAGGCCCACCAGAGAGTGCCAACGTGAAGCTTCCATGTATACCCTCAAGCTCTCTGGAGAACTGAGAGACAACACTAAACCTTCTACAATAGACTTACCGATGTCTGAGCTGGCAGCTACCAGAACACTGCCTCCACCATCAATAAAGGCACTGATGGTCTCCACATTGATGTTGCCCCCAAAATCTGAAAAAAAAAAAAAAAAGGCACCAGACATAGTGATCTTGCAGCTAACTTCTTTCTGTTCCTCTGGCATCTGAATGTAACACAGAACAGCGCCCTCTAGGGGCCGCAATCATGGTGATTGGTCTTCATGGATCCTGATAAAGGCAATTCCCAGAGTACAGATCCAGAAAGAATGGCTTGAATTCTAAACGTAATTTTACAGTGTAAATGAAGCAGTCAGGTACCTCCTGATTACATTGGCTCAGTTAGTTATGCATAGTTAAAGACACACATAAATATGTGTCTAGAATTGTCACATTTTCAACCCACATGGCATCACTCAAGCCAATTCTGGATAACCTGGCAGTTTCCCAGAGTCTATCAATTTTACATGCCTTAAGGCTGCATGAAAAAGAGCAAGTCTGAATCCTGGAACCAGGTGTGGGTGGTTGTTATGTGCCATCAAGTTGCCTGCGACTCACAGTGACCCTATGTACGACAGCTGTGAAGTCTGTCCTGTCCTGAGCCAGACTCACTGACTCTAAAACACCAACTCCCTTTGCACCAGTTACTATATCAATCCATCTGACCCAGGGTCTTCCTCTCCTGCACTGTCCCTCCATCCTTCTGAGCAAGATGTCCTTCTCCAAGGACTAGTCCCTCCTGGCCGGAAGTATGGCACCTTTTTTCTCCAAGGGTGGGTCAACACTAGGTATTTATTCACCAAACAGAAGTTTACCCCTATTAATCCTACACTTGTTTATCTATGATCTCCTAACAGAACCAATCAATGTGCATGTTCTGTGGAAAATGACCACCTTTGGTTTTGATGGCTGTTTCGTTGTTTTTTTTAAAGAGGCTCATTTCATTTCTAACGTTTATTAATTCAGAGATCATAACCTTTTGATCAATTTCATCAGGTGACTGCTGCCACATTCAAAACTAGCACTGAGTGGGGCTGTTTTAGGCTCAAGGGTTCCCCCAAATGCACCATGATGTCAACATAAAATGATGGAGTGACTAGTAAGTCACCTCTTCATGAAGTGAGGATTTCAATTCTGTGTTGTGCCTAGAAAAAAAAAATTAAAGGGCCCAGCTAGTATACAAGAGCGGGTCAGAGCAGAGCCCTCATGACAGAGCCAGGCAGGAATGCTCAACAGGGCAGCAGGTGCAGTCTCTGGGGGTTCGGGGTGGGGGAGTAGTTCACCTTAAAGAAGCCAGTGTGGCTCAATGGAGAAGGAGGCGGGGGGCAGGCAAATGAGACCACAAGGAGGGCAGTGGACGTGGCCACAGGGAATCCCTGGAGAATTCTGAGAGGAGAGTGAAGTCTGTAATTTGAAAGAATGGTTCCGACTGCTGAGTGCAGATGGCGAGGGAAGGGACAGAAAGCGACTGCCTGGTCAGAAGCTACTGGACTAAAGCAGTCACTTCCAGTAAAGCACCCACCTGTCAGTGGAGGCCTTGGGCATTCCAGATTACAATGGATTATGAAGACAGGCCTGGCAATCTATTTGCGAAAATCAGGCACTGAAAGCCCTACGAGCCTGATCCATGACTGCCCACTGGGATGGTGCAAGACCAGGCAGCATTTCCTTCTGTGGTGAATGGGGCTGGCATGAGCAGGGGAACCAAATGGGCACCAACAGGGAAACGAGAGGTGGGGTTCTAGAAGCACATATTCTGAGGGTAAGTGGCAGGACTCTCAGGGACTAGGTGAGGCGTGAGAGAGAAAGACGGGCATTGAGGACAGCTCCACGTTTCTGGCCTGAGCAACTAGAAGGATGGAAATGCCATTTCCTGAGACTGGAGCCAGAAATCTGTCCATTCAACATCCATTAGACAGTTAGAAATGGGTCCATACCATGACTTTGTAAAGACATGAATTGAGAACAGCTCTCTTTTTTAAAAAAATAAAATTTTATTTTGTGATATTAAAGAACGTTTACAGAGAAGTTAGATTTCCATTCCTTTCTAAGAGACCGTTTTCAAAAGAGACAAAACCCCACTTGACCTTCAGTCATAGGACATCTTGGTTCTGGGGACTCCAGCTCTCATGTAAACCTTCATAAATCTATTTATAGCCACTCCCCTACAGTGCAGCCAGACAGACATAGAAAATTCAAGAATGGCTTCCTGATATAGTACAATGGCTCCCACTGGGGTGACTGTGAGTCCCAGGAGACATGTGACTATGCTGGAGGCATTTCTAGTCATAACAGAAATGGGACACTAATGGCTACTGGAAGCTAATGGCCGGCAGACAGGGATGCTGCTCAAGAGCCACAGGGCACAGTTCTCACCACAAAGAATCATCCAGTCCAAAATGTCAGGAGTGCTGCTGTTAAAAAACGGATACAGTCAAAGAACACAGGTGTGAAATTAAACGAGACTCCCCCAACGGTTCGATCTATGCAAGGACCTTCCACCATTCACCCTGAGCCAGCGACCCCTTCTGTAAATCAGAGATCCAGTTTCTGCCTGGCATAGGGAGTAAGCTAACTCCCTGGAGCCACTGCTGTCTATGACTCAGGATCCTCCTCATCCCAGAGAGAGAAGAACCCACCAACACTTAGAAGAAGGGAGCTATTCCATTTAGGGTTATGTTGTTGTTGCTATTGTTATGTGCCGTCGAGTCGTTTGCCACTCATAGCGACCCTATGTACAACAGCCCTAAACCGTGCTCTATCCTGTGCCAATCGCACTGTCTCCAACACTCCCATTCAGTGACTGGGATGTCACTGAATCA
>NW_006399778.1:11325436-11326544 GCF_000299155.1 Elephantulus edwardii | reverse complement strand
GGACATCATGCTTGGGAGGGTGAAGGGACAGCGCAGGAGGGGAAGACCCTCTATGAGATGGATTGATTCGGTGACTGGGGTAATCGGGATGGTTGTGTCAGAGGCGGTGCAGTTGGCGCAGGATAGAGCAGGGTTTAGAGCTGTTGTGCATAGGGTCGCTATGAGTCGGAAACGACTCGATGGCACATAACTACAACAACAACTAGCCACTGAGTCTCCCAAGTGAGAGGGTGAGGGTGGCCTCGCTTACAGCTAAGGTTCTTTTCCACCTGAGACTATAGCCCATCACCATCCAGTCCCTTCTGACTCACAGCAATTCTCCATTGAGTTTCTAAAGCAACCTTTACAAGGAGAGACTGCTCATCTTTATGCTGCAACGCAAGCGGAAGATTCTAACTGATAACCTTTCTGGTTAGCAGTCCAACACACAACAAACACTATGTCACTAAAATTCCTTGAGACAAATCTGAATTCTTAAGACCTTTTGCCACAAATACAAAAAAGAAAGTGCAGCCAAAGTGGTCCTTGGAGGCAAGGATGATACAGCTTTGCCTCCCATTCTTTGGGCATGTGGCTAGGAGAGGCTATTCTTTGGAGAAGAACATGATGCTTGCAAAGGCAGAGGGTCACTGAAAGAGAGAAAGACCCTGAACCAAGGGGATTGACACAGTTACTGCTGCAATGTGATCTAGTGTGTCAGGAAGTGTGTGGATGGCACAGAATAGGACCGGGTTCAGATGTTGTTCACAGGATCCCTATGGGTCACGTCGTACTCCACTCGATGGCATCAAACAACAACAAACTACCACAAAGACAAAAGCAAATGACATGATTAGCATGCTGTTTTTCCTCTCTCCACAAAGACAAAAAACTCAACTAAGGCTTTTTACAGAAAAAGTCTCCATGTTCACCACAAGATAAAGGTAAATAATCCAATTGAAAAATGGGCACAGGATATGAACAGACACTTCACCAAAGAAGACATTCAGATGGCTAACAAGCACATGAAGAATGGTCAAAATCCCTAGCTCTAAGAGAGATGCAAATCAAAACAACTATGAGATATCATCTCACCCCAGTCAGAATAGCAAAATTTAACAGAACAGCA
>NW_006399778.1:11319934-11325336 GCF_000299155.1 Elephantulus edwardii | reverse complement strand
AAGGAGTAGCCTGGTTTAACCCTCTCCAGGATGAATCTGTTTGCTTTCTTGGCAGTCCATGGTACAGTCAATGTTCTTCTCCAGCACCACAACTCAAAGGCATCAATTCTCCTTCTATCCTCCCTAGTAATTGTCCAACTCTCTGATGCATAACAAGTGATTGCAAAGACCATGGCCTGTATCAGGCGCCCCTTAGTCTCCGGACTAAGCAGGGAATACCAGAAGAATGTCTATCTGTGTTTCATTGATTATGCAAAGGCGTTTGACTGTGTGGATCATTTAGGGCTCTAGGTGATCACAAACCACAGAAGGGCCTTACACTGAACCCTCTCAGCACACAGAAACTTCTGGAACTCCAGGAATGCCACAGAAAGGACTTCCTGCAGCAGCATTTCAAAATATGTGGGACCCACTCCACTGAGGCACAAAAGATATCTGTGATGCAGGGGCAGGACTTCAAATATCACTTTGTCTCAAGAGTTACTCCCAGCGAGCTCTGGTGGCCTAGTGGCAAGAAGCTGCACTGCAATCCCAGAGGTGTGTGGTTCGAATGCTCCAGATGCTCTGCCAAAGAAGGGGGGACAATCTCCTCCTGTACCAGTCAGATATGATTTGACGGTACATACATTAGGAAAAAGAAAAAAAAAAAGAGTTACTCCCTTTCCAATGATTTTTTTCCCCTCCCCAAGCTTTCTCCAAAAAGATTATCTTAATTAGGTCTCAGTTCTTAATAAGCCTCTAATACCTGCTAGTCTCCTTTAGTAAGAGGAATCCTAAGGCTCAAAATCCTTCAGCATTTGCCTTAAATTTAACAGATGGTAAGGAGTTAATGCTGCTACCCCAGAGGCAGGTGGTTCAAATCCACCAACTGCTCCTTAAGAAAAGGATGGGCAGTCTCCTCCTACGTCATTTACAGCCTCTGAATGCCTGCTGGGGCTACAAGTGGGTTCCAACTCCATGGCAATGAGTTTTGAGAGAATCTAAAAACAAACAAAAAAATATTTAATTATCACCTGACTGAAAAAACAAAACCCAAACCACTGCCTTCGGGTTAAAACCAACTCACAGCCTGTAGGAAAGCAAATGTTAAACTAAATGTTAAACCAAATGCAAATACAAGCTGGAATTCCTCCTGAGACAGATCACAGGAATCAGGCAGCACAGCTTCATTTGCAAAGAATTCTCCTTGTGATTTACTTCATAGCTATTCTCAATAAAGGTTACAGAGAGCTTGGCTTGAGGCTTCAGTTTTCAAGCTGTCTGCACCCTGCCTTTTGTTCTTTTTCTCGATCCTGGGTGACCCCTGACCCTTCTCTGTGCCTCAGTGACAACAGCGGACCCTCCACTGGGTTTCTGAGCTGTAAACTGCACAGGAGGAATTGGTCCATTTTTCTCCCTCAGATGTGCAGGTAGAGTCAAACTGCCAGAAGCAAGCATTTGGGTTAGGAGCTCAAATCCCTACAGACTACACCATCCAAGCTCCACCTAATCACTAGCACAAGTGATATGGAATACAACATAAAAGAGAATGGAAACCCACTATCATTTTGGAAATACTGTTTTCAATTCTCTAACATTTCTCAACTACAACAGCCTCTCTCAACCTTCTCCCATATCAACCACTTAAGGCCTCTTTCCTTCTCAGTGTCACTCTACTACAGTCATCCCCACAAGCACAACTTGCCCAAGTCCTCCACTTCATCATGGATATCCTGAACAGGAATTTAGTGGCCCATTCAGCACTCCTACATCCTCAAAGACAGTATTTAGTCTTTTGCTCTTTAGAGCTTCAAGGGGTGGCTCCCTGGCCTCTCTGTCTCACCATTCAGGACCCACTGCAGAGTTCAAAACACAAAAGATAATTTAGCCAACATTAGTATGGCAAAGACTCTATTCTCTATCCAATAATTTGAAGATTTTAATTTGAAGAATCTGGGATCACATCTACCCAAATATATATTGTCCCCCAAAAGTCAATTCCACGGACATATATTGGGGTGAACGAGGAGTAATATTTGATAAACAAGAGAGCATGTAGGAAATGCCCTAGGGAGCTGGCTGAACCCAATCTCATGAGCCTACAAACAGGAAAGGAGCTGCCTATGAAACATACTGGCTTCTTGAGTTTCATTAACTAAATGGAGAGATGGCCCACATGGACCCAGATAAGGACAGTGGGAAGATAAAGTGGAGCAAATAAGAAAAATTTCTAAAATGCTCACAAAAAAGCTGGAGATATTTCATCTGGAAAGGAAACAACTGAGTATTATGACATGACTGAAGGAGCCTTGGCAGTGTAACAGTGAAGTGTTTAGCTACTAACTAAATAAGTAGCAGTTGAACCCATAGAGCAAGTCATCAAGATAAAGACCTGGTGATCTGCTCCCATAAACTGCTGTGATTGTCAGCTGGCACCAAATCAACTACAACTCATGGCAACCCTATGGCAACAGACCTGAACCTTGCCCTGTCTTGTACCATCTTCATGTTTGTTCTTCTTGCAGTCCATGGTTTATTCAGTACTTTTCGTCAATAGCACAATTCAAAGGCTTCAGTTCTTCCCGTCATCCTTATTCATTACCCCACTTTCAGATGCACAGGAAGCAACTGAACCCATCAACAAATGAATGGATAGAGCAGCTGTGGTATATTCACACAAAGGAAGCAAATGAAAACATCATGGCTTGGATCAGGTCTACTGTAGTCTTTAAAACTGGCATCCTCACCCTACAGAACTTTGGAGAGATCCTTGACGGTAGATTTTACCAATGCAAAATGTCTTCTGAGGTTCTCCCCTTCCATTGTCTGGTCAGTTGGGCAGTTGAGTCCAAAACTACCTACCTGGAAGACTTTCCATTACTCCCTGAGTATGACCTGGCTCTGTCCAAGTTAGGTGAGGAAGTGGATGATGTTTATCTCATTTGTGCTCAAGGACTGCCCTGGTCATGCACTGTGGAAGATGTCCTTAACTTTTTCTCAGACTGCAGACTCCGCAATGGTGAGAATGGAATACACTTCCTCTTAGAGATGGGAAACGAAGGAGTGGTGCCTTAATTGAAATGGATTCAGAGCAAGATGTGCAGAAAGCCTTAGAGAAGCACCACATGGACATGGGTCAGCGGTATGTGGAGGTGTATGAGAGCAACAGTGAAGATGTGGATGCCTTAATAAAGAGCTTGCAGGTCAACTCTCCACCTGTGATAAATGATGGTGTGGTTCATTTGCAAAAACTTCCTTACAGTTGCAATGAAAAAGACATAGACGACTTCTTTGCAGGACTGAATATAGTGTAGACATTACTTGTGTCATAGACTACAGAGCATGGAGAAAAACAGGGGACGCCTATGTGCAGTTTAAAGAACTCAAAACGGCCAACCAGCTCCTACTGAAGCATAGGGAAGAAACTGGTAATTGATATTTCCAAGCAGAATGAATGAAGTTTGAACCCAGGTTCCTTCTCATAAGGGAAAAAAAATTGCATCTAAGTATATAACTGAGCCAGAAATGGCCTTCGAAGAACATAAAGTAGCTGAAGATGGTCAACCTAGGACAGCTTTTGAAAATAAGAAAATAATAGAGTTGCCTAAGAGAATGTCAGAAAAGCTTCCAGATGCTGTTGATTTTGGAGTTACACCTTCTCTACACTTTGTTCACATGAGGATTGCCTTTCTAACCTAATGCCCAATACATTATAAAATTTTTTTGCTCCACTGAAGGCTGTTAGAATCACCATGGAATACGTTCCAGTGGGAAAGCCACTGGAGAAGCTAACGTGCCCTTCGATACTCACGAGGATGCTGTTGCAGCTATGCTCAAGCTCCAGTATCAATCTCATGTCCAACATAGGTATATTGAAAATAAGACTTCCAGGGACTCCATTAAAAGGATGAAAAGGAAGAAGCATTTCATTTGCACATCTTCCTTGGACATGGGATACAAAGTCCCAGTTTATTAGCAGCAACTGCTTGAAGAAAGGACTTTGGGTATTTGGTATATTACAACTAACAGAAATTTCATAATGGACTGATTAGAAAAGGAAAGAAAAAAATCCACTTGAGATTATGAAATAAGCCACAAATATAATTTTTACTTAAACAGCTAAAGAACAAGTCTTCTGAACTTTTAACTGCTGCTACCATGGGTGTTGACTGCAGATCCAAGTCAAATGGAATGCTTGACAAGTGCAATCTTTTCTCCATCTATCATAATGTTGTCTATGGGTCTAGTGGTGAGGATTTTTGCTTTCTTGATGATGAGATGTAATCCATATTGAAGACTGTAGTCTTTGACCTTCTCCAATAAAAGCTTCAAGCTTTCTTCATTTTTAGCAAGCAAGGTTGTTTCACCTGCATAATACAGGTTATTGATGAGTCTTCCTCCAATCCCAATGCCAAATTCTTCATATAGTGTAGCTTTTAAAATTATTTCCTCAGCATATAAACTGAATAGATACAGAGAAAGGATGCAATCCTGATGCACATCTTTCCTGATTTTAAACCATGCAGTGTTCCCTTGTTCTATCTGAATAACAGTTTCTTGGTCTATGCAGAGTTTTGCATTAGCACATAAGTGTACGGAAATTCCCATTCTTCTGAAAGTTAGCCATAATTTGTCCTAAAAACCATAAAGATTTTAGCCTCAAAAATAAAATGGGACAGTTCCAAACAGCACTTAACGGCAACAATATAGCTCTAGGAAAAATAAGTAATAGATTTATTCTCTAACGCCTTAAGAGAATTAAGAAACTCCTTCCATATGCTCCACCAAAAAGAAAGTAGTTAAATGTAAGAAAGAACTTAAACTCTTCAACAAATGGTGCTGGCAAAACTGGACTGCTTACCTACAGAAACCTGACACAGGATACACATCTCACACGAAACACAAAAATCACCTCAAGGTGGATAAGAGACTTGGGAATAAAGCCCAAAGTTTATAAGAGACAAACTGGGCTCAAGCTTAGTTTATAAGAGACAAACTGGGATCAAGCTTAGTTTATAAGAGACAAACTGGGATCAAGCTTAGAAGCCCTCGTCTATGGTATAAGGAGACTGCTAAATACAGCCAGAAGTGTACAATCTGAACAGGATAAAATTGATGAATGGGACCTTCTAAGGATTAAATCCCTGTGTTCATCAAAAACTTTTTCCAACTGGGTGTAAAGAAAACCTACTGACTGGGAACAAACATTTGGCAATACCATCTCAGACTGCTAGGAAAACAGATTTGTCCTGGAAAGGGTTAAACCGGGTGGCTCCTTGGAGGCAAGGATTCGGAGGCTCCGTCTAACATACTTTGGACATGTTGCGAGGAGAGACCGGTCCTTGGAGAAGGACATCATGCTTGGGAGGGTGGAGGGACAGCGCAGGAGGGGAAGGCCCTCTATGAGGTGGACTGATTCAGTG
>NW_006399778.1:11308565-11315104 GCF_000299155.1 Elephantulus edwardii | reverse complement strand
CTTTCTCAAAAAGTTGCAAATTGAGATACCATTTGACCCAGCAATTCCAATACTGGGAATATACACCAAGAGACCATAACTGCCATCCAAGCAGATATATGCACACCCATGTTTATTGCGGCTTTGTTCACAATAGCAAGGAGTTGGAAAAAACCTAAGTGCCCATCAACAAACGAATGCATAGAGAAGCTGTGGTATATTCACACAATGTAATACTACACTGCACTGAAAAACAAGGAACTCATGCAATACCATTCAAAATGGGTGACCCTGGAGGACATTATGCTGAGTGAAATATCTCAGTCACAAAAAGACAAATACTGCATAGTGCCACTGTTGTACAATGGGACTGATATGAGGGTTGGGGTAAGACTGAGAAAAACTGGATAAATTATGTATATTGCATTGAAATAGATGAAGGAGAGAACAGTTTAAAAGTAATATATGATAGGGTATTATGGTTATCACAAGAGTCCAGAATGAAGGTTGCATAGTGAAGTGTACTCGGGGAGGGGGGATTGTATACCAATAAAGGAATTTTTCTTTTACTTTTCACAGAGAAGAGCGAACTGGGGGGGAGGGGCAGGGAAAAAAGTACGACAATGAATGGAAATCCAAAATCTCTGTAAATGTTCGTTAAAATTAATATTTTTTTTTAAAGACCCCATGTCATTTACACGGTAGCGGCTCGGGGTTCCATAATTTGTACCAACACTTGACTCCCATGATTCTCGGATGAGCCTCCCAGACTAAATCGGAAATAGACACTTTCCTTTTCAATGCCAACAGTCAGCCTTCTGAAGGCTAGCGCGGCCTATCGGGGCTCAGATCACGTGCAAGAATAGTTGATTAATCAATCTGGAGCCTCGAATCCCAAAATGTGCAGCTCTTACCTTCCACTGACGGGGAGAAAATGATGAGGTTGTCATAAAGGAATTCTCCATACTTAATGAGGGACAGGCTGGGGTCATCAGCTGTCTTGAATGTGAGTTCAAATCCCCGGTCTGCAGAAAAAAAGAGGAGCTGAAGCAGTTAGGAAAGTAAAAGGAACTTCGGCTGCAGAGGGTAGCAAACTGGGCATCTTACTTATGGAAATCTAACGGGAAAGAGGGCGTCTGATGCCCCTGAGCACAGGACCCTTCCAGACCCTCCCCTGCCGCCCCTCGGGTCCCGCTCTCACTCTTCAGACTCCGGAAGAAAAGCGAGTGCGTCTCCCGCAGGTTGAGATTGTCCAGCAGCACTAAGGTGCGGGGACCGCTGGCGTAGACTAGGCCAAACAAGGGTAGCAATAGGCACAAGAAGCACCAAGCACGGGCCACGGGGCCTGCCTCCATGTTCCTCTTCTGCCTAAGTGCCCGGCACCTGGACACCGGAAGTGCTCCGTGGTTGTCCAATCGCAGCTCGTGGTTGTGGCGCCCCACCCGGAAGTGGACGCAAGAGGCCGGCCCCAGGCATCCGGAGACGCTGCCGGGCGCTCCTGGTGGAAGGCGGATTCTCTAAATCCTATTGGTGGAAAGGGATCTTGGCTCCACCTCCTCAGAGGAAACGAAACAATCCTAGAGAGACAGCTCTGCAGCCGTGACCAACCAACAAGGCTGGGCGCGTTCTGGCTCCTCCTAGCCGCTCGGGACGCTAGCTCTGAACGGCTTTGGCTCGGGAGCTTGTCGCGTTGCCGCTCATCTTTGCGTTGTCCGTATCGTCCGTGGGCTTGTCCATCGCGTTTTCGAGGAACTCGATATAGCACTGGCTGCACCCCAGGCCACCTCTTCGGTGGGAGGCCAGGACTGACTTGGGACTGGGATCCTGAGTTTCCAGGAAGGTGTTGTTATGTGCCATCCTGGCTCTATCCTGAGCTAACCTTGTTGTCTCTGACGCACCTACTCACATTACCCCAGTCACTGAGTCAATCCACCTATCGAGGGTCTTCCTCTCCTGTGCGGGACAAGACATTTTGAATCTCTGGTAGACTGACCCAGCAATAAAAAGCTCCAGTGTTAAAATCAACTGCATTCAGCTTACACTATTATCACTCCCCTCCAGGCCACTTAACCTCAGCTGGAAACAGGGATAATAGAGAGCTGGTCCAGCTCCGCTATCTCCGTGCCTTTGCCGCCGTCTCTTTCTGGACTTTTGGGAAGCCTGAAGCAGGTTTTGAAGTACTTAGCTCCACAGGGCCAGGCTGAGTGAACATCCCTCGGGGGTGCTGCCTCTCGCCCCATGAGCTTGTTAAAAGTTACCTCGGACTGGCTTGGCCCCACCACCTACCTTCCCTAAGAGCTACCACTCCAAGCATCTCCAAGCTTCCAAATGACCCTTGATCTTGGGGTGAACGGTGAAGGAAACTGGTAAGAAAAGGTAGCTCTTCTGACCTTTTACACTTGGCCATTAAGCCAAGAATAGAAGGCAAAAATCAAAACCCTTCAAGCTTGTTGGCTTAGGGGCCTGGCACGCTCAGGTCTCCACCTGAACACAGGCAGCCTCAGCCCCCTGCCCCGGGCATCCACCAGCAATGACCACTGCAGGGCCTCCATCCCAGCTTCTCCAGTCTTGTGAGCGCCTTTCCTCAGATTGGAGGCTGCAGTAACATAAAAGGGAGCAGAAGCTTTATATACTATCCTATTTGCCTCACAATAACCCAAAAGCAGTGTTGTCTCCATTTCACTGATCAGGCTCAGTGAGGTTCAGGATGCTCAGAATAGCACCAAAGGCTCAGCCTCTTCCCTCAGTCTGTGGAGTTCCCCCCACCTTAGGAGGTCTAGATTGCACGAGGTGAGGGGAAGGAGCTGTCCTAGGGATTCAGGGTGGCCTGGATTAATTTCTGGCCATGGCATGGCACCTAGTTCAGGCAAAACCCCTCAAGTATTTGGTTAATTTTTTGCTTTTTCCTGGTCTCATCAAGACAGAGCATCTGTTTTCCAAAACTGGGTTTCTGCCTTCCTAGAACACAGCTCTAGGAATCTAATCAAATTCAGACACTGCTCAGAAAAATGCACTTCCATTCACGACTGCATGGGGCTGCAGAAACCCTGAACTTTTGTTCTCACAGCTCCAGGGAGGGAGAACTGCTCAGAGACAGCAGCCCCACGAGGGCCAAGCAGTCATGGCAGGGAGGGCTAAGTGAACATGGCAGAAATCGAAAGGGAAATTTATCTTTAAAAGGCAGTTTATTGGGCTCATTGCACAAGAAAGGGCCACAGCCCAGCCAGCAGTGGGCAGCATGGGAGCAGCTGCACCAGTGCCATCTCCTTTTAGAAGGGCACTCCTTGGCACTGTGTCTCAGCAAGTGTGGCCAACTGGAGAAAGATACACTTCTCAGTGGTCTCATGCACTTGGGAGCTGCTGCACACTGGCAGGGGCTGCTGAAAGGGCTGACAAGCCCTGAGGCAAGGCTGGAATCCATCGAGGCAGTGACCAACATGGCGAGCACAGACGTGGGTTCTGGGCAGGCAAGTAGGCAGAAACACTGATGTGGTATGGAGAGCTGAGACAGATCCAGCTTTTGAGAAGCCGCTAGGTAGAGGGTGAGCCCTAGCTGGAATTTCTGGGGAACAGAATAAGGGATGTGTTTTCCCAGGGCTGAGGCCTCCCTGGGGTCTTGGGTCTCTGCAGTGGGGCAGGCGTGGCTGGGGCCACCCTGAGAGGGCCTGGCAGTCTGAGGGAAGCCCAGCAGCAGCAGGAAGCTGTGATCACAGAGGCTCACTGCCAAAGTTGCTTTTGCTTTTCTTGCGCTTGGCCTTGGTGAAGTGGACGTCGAGGGATTCGAGGCGGTAGGGCCGGGGCTGGGGCATTTCAGGGGCCTGGGTGGGAGTAACGGCAGCATTGTTGCTGAGTGGTGAGCTGAGGCCTGGTGGTGAGTTGTGATGAGCTGCAGAGAAGGCAGAAGGTGTTGGTAAGATAGGATGCCAGGAATGGAAAGAAACGGGAGTGAGAGGCAGGCCCGCCTGCTCCCAGCCAGTGACCCCCGTCCAATAGCTGGAACCCCCAGTTTTCAGAAGCTGCTCTGGTTGAGGTCTCTGACTGAGCACTTGCCTGATACAAGGATAGGGGAGGGGTGGGAGGCTTGGGCTTTCTCAAGCCTCAGCTGAGGCAGCCTGGGATCTGAAGCCAAACCAGTCTGGGTTCAAGGCCCAGCTCCACTACCGCCTAGAAACACAACCTTGGGTGAAGCACTTCATCTCTCTGAGCCTTAGTTTCCTCATTTGAAGCATGGACACAGTACCAGGCACTCAATCAATGCTAGCTGCTCTCCTGTCCCATTTTTTCCCTCCTCATTCATCTATTCCATCTGCTTACACAGTTTCACTGCTGAACTAATTTTTGCCTTTTTTATGTTATATTTCTTGGAATCTCTATGGTCTTTTATTTTCACTTTAAAAGCAGAAGGATGAAGTGATTTTCTATTCTTGCTTTTAAAATTATGCGTTGTTTCTGTGACCCTTCTTGCCTCCTTGGTTCAGTGGTTTAATAGACACAGGTTAATCCTCTGCAGATGGAAGAAGTGCCAATATGGGGTCAGATGAAGGAGGTGAGCCACTGACAGAGGCTGGCCAGCCCTATGCCAGGGCCCCGAGCTCTGTGTTGACAGTCTACTGTGTGCCAAGGGAGACAGATAAATCCAACCTGGCACTTCACCTCAAGGAAAGAAAAGGTAGAAAAAAGACGTGACTAGGTATGGGGCATCTACTATATGCCATGCCCTGGACTGGGAAGTTTGTCCACCTCATCTATTCATCAAATACAGTTATTAAACCTTCATTTTATAACTGAGGAAATGAGGCTCAGTTAGGGATTCAGGTCTGTCTGAACTCTCAATCCAACCTACCATGCCTCTCTGGTTGGTAGAGGACCAGACAGCCACTGGGGAAGGCGAGGAGGTTGGGCAGGAGGGAGGGAAGCAGGGGCACTCACCGAGACTCTTTATGGGATCCGTGCTGAGGATCTGGCTGGCCCTCTTAGGTCGGAAGTAGTTACTGGCAATGTTTTCACTGTCACTCCGATTGAGCATCAGCTTGTAGCGATCTTCTTCCTGCTAGTTAAGAGACCTCTTGTCTGTGCAGTCCTCACCCGGGCCCTGACTTGGGCTCAGTGGCCTCTAGAAGCCTGGGAGATTGGGTAGGGGCTTAAACATTCTCTTGTTTATGTCACAGTTGCTGCCCACTCAGGTGGGTCTTTATGCCAGTGAGATCACAGGTAGCTCAGGCCAAGGGATATAGTTCAGACCAGCAAGCCTACCTTGGGACAAGAAGTACTTTTTTCCCTGGCTAAGTCAGGCAAACCTCAAAACAAAGTATCCTACCAGCTCCAACAGGGGTATTTCACACCCTAAACCTATCACAACATAGCCACAGAATAGGTAATACAGACTCAATGCATAGATAGATACATAGATGATCACTGTACCTAGAGTCCTAGCCTTTTATCACTCCTGGGTTTCTACTGCTGTCGCGCACTTATCCTCCGCATGAGTCTCTTTCTCGAGGAATATTCTTTTCTCACTTTATCTGGTCCAGGTAGAATTACCACTCATAATGCTCTAACACCACTATTCAGCCACTGCAACTCTCATTACATCTCATGCATCTCCCTGGACACGGTAATTGGCAAGGAGCAGGCTCATGACCCTGGCAGATCCAATCAGGATCTTTCCACAAATCTGGTTTAAGAACTGTCTCTCTTCTTTTTGAATCATGAATTACTAGCAGCCATCTTTCCTGCTATGTGAAGAAGGCTGGCCTGAGACTGAAGTCAGCAGAGCCATGAGGTGAAGAAAGACAGAATCTTGACAACACCTTTTGTACCCCTAGCACCAGCCACCACTGGTGGCCCTTTTGGTACTTCAAATACTGGTGACGTAGCTCCCAGTATAACAGCAACACTCAGGCCACCACAGTACAGTAATCCTGGTGGACGAACGTCAGCAGGCCTTCCACACCAAGGCAGACCAAGAAACAAGGACTGGCCATCTATTTATGAAACAGGCCCTTGAAAACCCCATAAATATCAAAAGAACACTGTTATATTGCCAGAAGATGGCTCCCAGTGGTTGGAGGGTATTCAAAATGCAACTAGAGAAGAGCTCCCCCAATAGAGCCTACCTTACTGACACTGATGGAGTAAAGCTTTCAGTCAAGAAAAAAACTTTGATATGCTGATGTGACAAGACTCAAAATTAAGATAAACAGATGAAAACATCCATTAGTAATTGGAAATAGAACATACCAAGTATGAATCCAGAAAAAAATGGAAGCTGTCAAAAAGGAAATGGAACACATATATAATCCCATTAATGAGCATTAACGAGCAGAGATAAACTGCAATAGGCCATTCTGAATCAGACAGTATTATAATCTGCTATGCCAAGAGTGACAAACTGAAGAGGAGTGGTGGTGTGTTCATTGTCAAAAAGAACATTTCAAGATCCACCTTGAAGTACAAAGCTGTCAGTGATAGACTATCAATATTCATACAAGGATAGCTGTTAATACAACTAATACGGTAATATACATTTTATAAGAGACACAAACGCAGGTTATACACAT
>NW_006399778.1:11306996-11308465 GCF_000299155.1 Elephantulus edwardii | reverse complement strand
ACTCGACAGCACATAACAACAAAAACAACAATCTCAGACAAGAGTCTCTTAATGAAAGTTTATAGAATATTCCAGGGCTTCCACAAGAAAAAGATAACCCAACTACAAAATGGACAAAAGACATGGAAAGAATTTTCACAGAGGAAGATATTCAAATGGACAAAATACATATGAAGAAATGCTCCAAATCACTGGCAAGAAGAGAGATGCAAATCAAAACCACAATGAGATACCACCTCATTTCAGTATCAGGGGCAAAGTCTAACAGGACAGAAAGCAATAAATGTTGACTAGGATGTGGTAAGATAGGAACTCTTTTACATTGTTTGTGGAATTGTACAATGGTAAATCCACTCTGGAAGGCAGTTTGGTGCTTTCTCAAAAAGCTGAACAAAGAAATTCCATATGACCCAGATATTTCACTCCTTGAAATACTCCGAGGAAATGAGAACTGAGGCTCAAATGTTCATAGCAGCATTATTCACCATCACAAGAACATGGAAACAGCCCCTATGTCCAACCACAAACGAATGGACTGAGAAGTTGTGGTACATTCACACAACAGAATACTATGCAGCACGCAGGAGCAATGATTTTATAAATTACTACCTAACTTGGGAGGGACTGGAGAGCATTACGCTGAGTAAACTACCCCAGTCCCACAAATACAAATGCTATCTAAAAACCATTATTGTAGAATGAGTCGGAGGATCCAAGGCGTGTGTGTGTGTGGGGGGTGGAAACAAAGGGGTGAGGATGTGGGTGTAAGGTTTTAATCACAGGGTTGCACAATTTGATGGGTAGATGGGGTAAATGATATGAGAAGGATCTTTTGTGAAAAATAATGTATTTAAACTTTGTAAGTCAGAATAATTTTTTTGAAAAAAGAACTTAAAGTATAATGTATGAGAATATGAAACACAATGTGAATAAAGAATAGTATAAACACAATGTATATAAACTTTGTAAGCAAACCAATTAAAAAAATAAAAATGTAAAATAGAATGTATATGAATGTATGATATAATGTAAATGAAAAATGTATAAAACAATGTATATGAATGAAACAAAGTTATTACATGAAAACCAATAAAAAATATTTTAAAAAACCCAACAAATTGTAAACTGAACAGGGCTTTTACATGCCCCAGAATTATATAAACAAAAGATTACAAAAAATCACTAAAAACCTAAAAAGAAAAGGGAACTTAACCAAGCTTTAGTTGTGGAATGAGTTGCTTCATAAAATAGTAGCCTCTCTGTCACAGGAATTCTGAGTATGAATTAGATAATTTGGTGAAGACTTTCATTATGATCAATAACTACTTATCAAAGACTGACTTACTAAATTATCACCCTGTACTAGCCACTGCAGTGTTACCCTGCTCTGTTCTGACTACTGCCTCTTGGTCCAAGTATAGGTTTCGTATTAGCACAATTAAATGTTCTGGGATTCCCATTCTTCTCAG
>NW_006399778.1:11248745-11295110 GCF_000299155.1 Elephantulus edwardii | reverse complement strand
AGTGCATGAGGTCCTCCTCAGTTTCAGCAAGCAAGGTTGTGTCATCTGCATAACGCAGATTGTTGATAGATCTTCCACCAATCCTAATGCCACGCATCTCCTCATAGAGCCCAGCCTCTTGGATAATCTGCTCTGCATACAGGTTGAAAAGGTATGGAGAGAGGACACATCCCTGGCGCACACCCTTCCCAATTTTGAACCATTCAGTGTTGCCCTGGTCTCTTCTGATGACTGCCTCTTGGTCCAAGTATAGCTTTCGCATTAGCACGATTAAATGTTCTGGGATTCCCATTCTTCTCAGAGTCAGCCCCAGTTTGTTATGATCCATTATACACATGGACCTTACTGATGAAATACACACAAACTGACTGCATCAGTGAAAAGAGATGAAGAAGCTCAATATCATCAGTCCAAACAAGGCCAGGGGCCAATAATGGAACAGGTCATCAGTTACTCATATGAAAGTGAAATTGAAGCGGAAGACAAGCTAAACAACTCTATTAAATCTGAAATACATTATTTTTACTTTGATTTAATCCCACCTGAATTAAAAACAGCTAAAAAAAAACAGATCCGATACACTACTAGAAACCAAAGATCATATAAGCTTTGGGATGACTTCAAGGACATTATCCAGGAAGAAAGCAAAAGGTCATTTTAAAAAAAAAACAGGAAAGAGAAGACCAAAATGAACATCAGAAGAGACTCTGAAACTTACTCTTCAACTCACAGAAGCCAAACAGAAGGAAAGAAACAATGAAAAAAACTGAACAGAAGATTCCAAAAGGCATCTTGAGAAAACAAATATTAAAATGAAATTTGCAAAGGTCTGGGGTTGGAAAACCAAAAACAAAGCTTATGCTGAGCCATCTTTTCTCAAGCTGAAACAACAGAACACATTCAAACCCTGAGTTGCAAAATGGAAGGATTCTACAGGCAAAATCTTAAACTATATTGTTGTTAGGTGCCACTGAGCTGAGTACGACTCATAGCTACCCTACGAACAACAGATCTGAATCCTGATTGGTCCTGTGCCATCCTTATCTTTGATACACTTGAGCCCTTTGTCACAATCACCTGGTTAAGGGTCTTTCTTCTGTTAACCCTCCACCTTTCCAAGCATGATGTCCCTTTTCAAAGAACAGTTTTTCCTAGCAACATGCCGAAAGTATGTGAGATGAGGCTTTGCCATCCTTGCCTTCAAGGAGCCCTCTGGCTATACTTTCTCTAAGACTTTTTTTGTTCTTTTAATGGGATATTAGGACTCTTCTCCAACACCACAACTGAATGGCATAGACTCTTCTTCTGTCATCTTTATTCATTGCTCAGTTCTCAGATGCATAGCAAGTGACTGAAAAGACTATGACCTGTGCCCTATCCTGTGCCATCCTCACCATCTCTGAAACACTCAGCTCACTGCTGAAGTCACCAGACCAATCCATCTCACTGCGGTCTTCCTCTCCATATCTAGTCAAACTGTATGTGGAGGAAATAATTCAAGAACCTGGACTCTATGAGGAAGAATGTGGCATCAGGATTGGAGGAAGACTCATCAACAACCTGTTATGCAAGTGACAAAACGCTGCTTGCTGAAAATGAGGATTTGAGGCACGTGCCACAGAAGATCAAGGACTGCAAGCCTAGGGTATGGATTACATCTCAACATTAAGAAAACAAAGGACCTCACCACAGGATCAAAAGCCAACATTATGAGAGATAAAGGACAGACGCTGTCAACTATTACACCTTCCTTGGACTAACAATCAACACCCTTGATACCAGCAGTCAAGAAATCAGGAGATGTACTGCACTGGCCGGTCCACTGTCAGGGGCCTCTCCAGAGTGCTGAAGAGCAATGATGTCAGTGTGAAGACTAGAGTAAGCCTGATTCAGGCCATGGTCTTATGAACCAACTGCTTGCATCGGAAAGCTGGACAGTGAATAACAGCACTAGAGCACCAGAAAACCAGAATGAGCTGCCTGGTCTGCAGGTTTGGTGATGTTTTCACTCTTCCTCAGTAGGATGGGTCACCTCCAAACATCAGCTTTCCCTTTGGGGACAGACACCTAGGTGTCAACAAGATTACCCACCCCTGCTTCAGTCATTAGGTAAGATCAAAGTTAAGTCAAGGTCCCCATAATAATGACCCACTGCCCTTGGCAGGCAAATCCCACGAGCTCTCCACATTTCACACGCTCTCCCTGGGCACTTACCAGGCCTGGTTCTCCGTTGTCTGCTGCAGAGGTTTTGCGGACTGATTTGCTTGGTGGCCCGGTTGGAACTGCTATGAAAGCACAAGCTGAGTTACTTTTGCCAGGAGGGCACTACCCAAGCCAAGCCCAGGAATGACTGAGAAACAGATAACCAGAGGGCTGTTGCCCCCCAGAGGTTATGGGAAACGGAACCGCTTACGTCTCAGCAGGAATGGAGGTCAAATGACATCCATGCATCAGAGACGGAACTCTGGGTGTGCACTGCCTGGCAGGGAGGACTACTGGGGGGGGGGTGTGGTGGGATGTACCAGCCAACTCTCTCCATACAGGAAGAACTGGGGAGTGGCTGGAGAAGGACCCCTGGGCAGGTCTGATTTGAGTTTGAGACTCACTGGAAATGGAGGGACCTTCAAGATCATCCTCTCCAACCTCTCCTTTGTACAGACCAGAGGCTGAAGCCCAGAGATGGGCAGTGACTTATATGGTCACAGAGGAAGCCAGTGGCAAAAGCAGATGTCGAGCCAGACCTGGGTGATGCTCAAGAGCTGGTTTCTCATACTGGGTCATGACTGACTTTGGATAAGTCACTTAAACTCTCCGAGGTTTGATTTCCTCAGATGTAATGACCTTTGCAGGGCTGACGTTAGGGTGAAATAATGAGAATGATAACTTGATTGATAAAAAGTTTTAAGTACTTGCTAAGAGCCAGGCTTTACTCTAAGCATTTTACATATACAGTCAAACCTGCAAAAGCTATAACCTAAGGCAGAAACCTGCCAGAGAAGAAAAATGCAAATATTTTCCTCTTAAACAAATGGTAAAACTGCATCTGGCCACAGGCAGAAAACATGGAAGACTCAAAAAACAGGGCAGTCTCATTAAGTTCTGGCTCTTAACAGGTTTCATTATATGGCACATTTTAAACTCAAAGCCATCTTTAAGGTGCTATTATTAATCCTCATTTCCCAGGTAAGGACGCTGAGTCCCAGAGAAGTCAGAGTCTTGGAGTGGTGGAGCCAGAATCTGACTCCTGAACACCCCATTCCCTGAGGTCCCAGCCATGTTGAGTCCCCAGGGTCACAGGGATAGGCCCCCCTGTCAGTCTGCAGGATCTCAGGCTGGGGTGAGGGAGGGGAAGACCTCACAATTTCGTGTTCAGCCAGGCTCCTGACCTACTGGGAGGCTGGTTTTCATGATGATGGGCTCAGGGATCTTCCAGAAGCCATTCTCCTCATCCCAGGAAGACTCGCGCCTGATCTTGTCCAGGTTGCTGTAATTGCAGTCTCGGCGAATCAGGGGCTGCACATGCTCCAAAAGCTGCTGGAAGAGCATGAAGTCCCGTTCCTGTCTGCGGATGGTGGCCAGGTAATCAATCTTCTCCAGCTCAAACTCTGACTGCAGATCTTTGATCTCCACCTCTGCTGCCCGAAGCTGAAAGAGAAGCTTGACAATCAATGAACAGAGAAAAGCCCGCCCATCTATCTGACCACCCCACTCCTTCCAGCAAGTCACTCATCCATCTGTCCTTTGACTCATCTCTGTCTCCACCTCTGGCCCATTCACCCTTTCCTCCATTCACCCACCTTTCCACAGACTGTTTTCTCGAAGAGCAGGAATAGTTTACCAATAAAGATGTGGTAATAAATTAATAGGATTAATACCACTAAATTGATAAGTAACTGGTGAGATACAACTAGCAAGGAGTTTACAGGGGCTTTAACTAAATAAGGCTGCATTTCTTAGACCAAATGGCAGTGTTGTAATGTTCATGGTAATAATATTTATATATAGAGCTATATAGAGATATAGATAGATAGATAGAGATAGAGAGATAAAGAGATAGATATCTCCACTCACCTATCAAGACAGTTAGTTAGGGTCCTAAGACCAGGTCATTATTTAAAAAATCAGTGTTATGCAAAAATGGAGACTAAACACATCAGCTCAAAAAATGGAGAATGTCGATTTGTGCTCTAACGATGCAAAGGTATTTGACTGTGTGGATCCTAACAAGTTATGGCTAATATTGAAGAGAATGAGAATTAATTGTGTCCATACAAAACCTATAGCTAGACCAAGAGCTGATGTCTGAACAGAGGAAGGGAATAATATCTGAAGGTTGTTGTTAAGTGCCGTCCAGTCGAGTACATCTCATAGCAACCCTATGAACAACAGACCTGAACTCTGTCCTGTCCTGCACCATCTTTATCACTCTACAATTTGAGCCCATCGCCACAGATACTTATCAATCCATCTATTGAGAGTCTTTCTCTCCTTCACTGACCCTCTACCTTTCCAGGCATGATGTCCCTTTCCAAGGAGTAGCCTCTCCTAACAACATATCCAAAATATGTGAGACAATGTTTCACCACCTTTGCCCCTAAGAAACACTCTGACTGAACTTTTTCCAAGACATTACTGTTTTTATGGCAGTCCTTAAGATATTCAGCACTCTTCTCCAATACCACAATTCAAATGCATCAGTTTCTCTCCTGCCATCTTTATTCATTGTCTCAGATGTATAGTAGGTGATTAGACAGACCATAGCTTGAGTCCAGTGTACCTTAGTCTCTACAGTGACATCATTGCTCTTTGGTACTTTGGAGAGAGTCCCTAACAGCAGACTTTTAAAAAAATTATTAATTTCAATGAAAATTTACAGAGACTTTGGATTTCCATTCATTCATTCATTGTTGCACTTTTCTCCTCTCCCTACCCTCTCCCCTAGTACACTACCCTCTTGGAAAAGTAAAATAAAAATTCTTTCATTGTTTTACGATCCCTCCCCCCAGGTCCACTCCACTGTGCAGCCTTCACTCTGGACTCTTGTCATGACAAAAATACCTAATCACGTATCCCTTTTAAAGAATTTTCTCCCTCATCTGTTTCAATGCAGTATACATTATTGAACCTATCTTTCTCAGTCTCCCCTGAACCCCAATGTCAGTCCTGTTTTACAACAGTAGCACCATGCAGTATTTGTCCTTTTGTGACTGAGATACTTCACTCAGCATAATGTCCTCCAAGGTCACCCATTTTGAATAATATTGCATGAGTTTCTTGTTTTTCAATGCAGCATAGTATTCCATTGTGCAAATATACCACAGCTTCTCTACCCACTCGTTTGTTGATGGGCATTCGGGTTGTTTCCAACTCCTTGCTATTGTGAACAAAGCTGTGATAAACATGGGTGTGCATATATCTGCTTGGATGTCAGCTATGGTCTCTTTGGGGTATATTCCCAGTAGTGGAACTGCTGGGTCAAATTGTATCTCTATTTGCAACTTTTTTTTATGGTCCAAATGAGAATGCTAGGTTTATTCCAACAACAGTGCAGCAAACACACTGATCAATGTAAAATGAACTGTATCATTAACAATGTAACTCATAAAAACAGAATCATGATCTAAAAATATAACATTAACCAGGCAATATCCCCAAAAATACCCTTACATGGTAATTATAATCAACAATTTGGTATTTTTCTTCCTAGATAACTCATACGCTTCTATATTTTTACTGCTTATTTTTATGTAAATGTTACTGTTCTGAAGAGAATTTAAAAGTAAAAAAAATGAGTTATTGAGTTCTATTTTAAGTAAGAAATGGTAACTATAATAAATTATCATACATTCTATTTGCAACTTTTTTTTAAAGCAACTTTTTGATAAAGTGCCATACCACCTTCCACAATGGCTGCACCATTTTACACTCCCACCAACAGTGAATAAGGGTTCCTGTTTCTCCACAACCTCGCCAGCATTTGTTGCTTGCTGTTGTGTTAAATTTTGTTATTCTGACTGGGGTGAGATGATATCTCATAGTTGTTTTAATTTGCATCTCTCTTAGGGCTAGGGATTTTGAGCATTTCTTCATGTGCTTGTTAGCCATCTGAACGTCTTCTTTGGTGAAGTGTCTGTTCATATCCTGTGTCTATTTTTCTATTGGATTCTTTACCTATATCTTGTTGTGGTGCTCAAGTATTTCATAAATTCTGGATATAAGTCCCTTATCTGATATGTCATTACCAAATACTTTTTCCCAGTCTGTGGCTTCCCTTTTTACCCTGCTGGAGAAGATTTTGGATGTGCATAGGGATTTGATTCTTAGAAGGTCCCATTCATCTATTTTATCTTCTCCTGGTTGTAGGTTTTTCAGGATACCTGGAAGACTGTTTATGTTGTGAATTAGGACTTCTAGTGTTCTTCCAAGCTTTTCTTTAATGAAGATTATAGTCCTTGGTTTTAGTCCTAGGTCCATGATCCACCTGGAGTTGGTTTTTGTATATGGAGTGAGGTGTGGATCTTGCTTGAGTCTTTTGCAGATGTTGTTGTTGTTGTTATGTGCCATTGAGTCGTTTGCGACTCATAGCTACCCTATGTACAAGAGCTCTAAGCGCTGTTCTATCCTGTGCCAACCTAGCCATCTCAAACGCAATCATTTCCACCACTCCAGTCATAGAATTGATCCATCTCATTGAAGGTCTTCCTCTCCTTCGCTGCCCCTCCACTCTGCCAAACATGATGTCCCTCTCTAAGGACCAGTCCCTCCTTGCAACATGCCCAAATTATGTCAGACGAAGCTTCAGAATCCTTGACTCCAAAGAGCATTCCGGCTTCACCTTCTCCAGGACAAACCTGTTTGTTCTCCTAGCAGTATATTCAACACTCTTCTCCAGCACCACAGCTCAAAGGCATCAATTCTTTTTTTATCAACCCTATTCATTGTCCAACTCTCTGATGAATAGCACATAATTGAGAAGACTATAGCCCGGATCAGGCGCACTTGAGTCTCCAGCTTGACGTTGTTGCTCTTCAGTACTCTTGAGAGGTCCCTCACAGCCAACTTTCCCAATGCAATTCCTCTCTTTTCCAATTTCGCCAACACCATTTGTTAAAAAGGCTGTCATTTCCCCACTAACCTGATTTCATCTCCTTGTCAAAAATCAATTGACTATAGATAGATGGACTGATCTCCAGTTTCTCAATTCTATTCCATTGATCTATATGTCTCTCATTGTACCAGTACCATGCTGTCTTAACCATCATAGCAGTGTAGTAGGATTTGAAATCAGGGAGTGAGATACCTCCTACCTTTCTTCTATTTTTAAGAAGTGCTCTGCTTATTCGTGGCTTTTTTTTTCCATTCCAAATGAAACTGGAGATTGCCTTTTCCATCTCCTTGAAGAATGGGATTGGTATTTGTATTGGGATTGCATTAAATGTTTAAATTGTCTTTGGTAGTACTTCCATTACCACAATAATGAGTCTTCCTATCCATGAGCAAGGGATATTCTTCCACTTCTCCAGGTCTCTTTTTGTTTCTTGTAGTAATGTTTTGTAATTTTCTTTGAATAGATCCTTTGTGACAGCAGACTTTTGAAATGCTATACATCTCCCGATCTCCTGACTACTGGTACCAAGAGTTCTGACTGTGAATCTAAGCAAGATTAAATTGTTGACAATTTCTTTTCTTCCCCCCCTCCATCTATGATAAATAATGTTGCTTACTGGTCCACTGGTGTGGATTTTTGTTTTCTTGATGCTGAGATGTAATCCATACCAAAGGCTCCAGTGCTTGATCTTCTGCAGTAAGTGCTTCAGGTCCTCTTCACTTTCAGGAAGCAAGGTTGTCTCATCTGCGTAATTCAAGTTGTTGATGAATCTTTCTTCAGTATTAATGCCACACTTTCCTTCATAAAGTCCAGCTTCTCAAATGATTTGCTCAGTTCCAGTCACTGTGACTGAATATGTATGAAGAGAGGATATAGCCCTGATGAACATATTTTTTTATTTTAAACCATGCAGTGCTCCCTTGCTCTGTTCAGACACCAGCTTCTTGGTCTAGGTATAGGTTTTGTATACACATAATTAAGTGTTCTGGAATTCCCATTCTTCTCAAGGTTATAGTCATGGTTTGCTATTGTTGTTGTTATGTGCCACCAAGTCTCTTGCAACTCACAGTGACATTACGTACAACAACTCTGAAGCCTGCTCTATCCTAAGCCAATCTTACTATCTCCAACACACCTACCACCGTTACTCCAGTCACTGAGTTAATCCATCTCATTGAGGGCCTTCACCTCCTGAACTGCCCCTCCACCCCCTGCACTGCCCCTCCACCCTCCTCAGCATAATGTCTCTCTTTAAGGACTGAACACCTATATATATCTTCTCCTCTAGTGCCATAATGAGTAATCTATCAGACTGCTAATCAAAAGGTTAACAGTTTGAATCCATAAGCTGCTCTTTGGGAGAAAGATGGGCAGTCTCCTACTTTACAGATTCACCACCTCATAAACTAGACAGGGCATCACCATAGGTCAGAAGAGATTTGATGGCATCGAGTTGAATTTAAAAGAAATGTTATCCACAAAAAACACACACTAGTAAGAATAACAAGGACAAATATAATAACCCTTAGCTCAAACTGATAACATCACAAAAGACAAAGAACACGGGAAGCCTCGGACATATGAACAGAGAACTAAACAGCCCAACCCAGCAGAGACAGCTACTGGGCTCACAACACAGGGCAGAAAAGTGGCCAACACACAGAAACATGGAGATAAGGGAGCCAGATGCTGGAGTAAAAATAAAATCACTTCCCCAGAGGACAGATCTGAAACCTGAAAATGAGAAAGTGGGGAAGGAAAAAAAGACCTGAATATGTGTAGTCCTAGAGTAGTTATGCAAGGTGTTGCTTCTGGGGGAGAAATAGACACCTGGAAGTATAAGGGAAAAGTCTAGCAGAAATGAGAAAAATCGCAAAATACAGTGTTTCTTATGTGTGTGATTTGTCCTCATTTCTGCAGGATTTTTACCATCTCTCCCACCTCTATTCCCAAAAAAAGCTGTGGCTGGAAGAATTTTGGCCTCCATGATCCTCACTCCCTGGCACAAACACATTTCTTTACGTAGTAAAATGGTCTTTGCAAATAGAATTAAGGTTGCTAGCCAATTGATCTTAAAATAGAGGTATTTTCCAGAGCAATCACACGAACCTTGCAAAGTGGAGAATAATTGCAGCAGAGACAAGGCAGACACAGTCAGGACTGGAAGAGGAGGGAGCAATCCCCACCCGTGCTGTGTATGAACAGTCCACGACTCAGTGCATGCTGGTGCCCTCTAGAAGTCAAGAATGACCCAGACGTGTCTGCGAACATGGGAAAAAGGACTTCGGTCCTACAGAAAAGAAACTAACAACAATCTGAATGAACTTATAATTCTCCCTCGAGTCTCTAGAAAGCTACTCGGCCCTGCTGGCATGGTGACTTCAACCTTGTGCATTCCTACAAAGAGAAGCCAGCTGAAGTAATGCACCCAGACTGCTGACCGACAGAGTGGGAGGTAATAAATTTACATTGTTTGAAGCAATTTCATTTGTATTAACTTTTTTATGGCAGCAAAAGGAAACTAAACCAGAGTGTTACTTCAAACTCTGCATCTTGCTTTACAGAAATATTGAATGAGGAAACCTAGTAAACATCCAAAACCCTTAAATCTATAAACAGCTGTTACTGACAATTCAGAAAGGGTCCATTACCAAACAGTAAAGGACAGACACATGCTACACAAGTGACAATATAACACCACCTCAGGGCAGCGTGGGAACAGCAGGGAGGAGCCAGAGGGCACAGCGCACGAGGAAGAAAGTCTCTCAGTGGTCACCACACCACGCAAGAACACCTCAGCTCAAGGAAATGTTGGGCAAAAGCGAACGTTCACAGAACCAAACAGATGAAAATACAGCACATCCCAACTCAGACATGCGCTCAAAGCCAGAAAATTGCCAATAAGAAATCCCAAAGCTTAAAACATAAATAGACAAGAGACAAGAATCAAGATGATGTGAAATGGGACAGTAAGTGAACTCAGAATTTCCCCCATTTCAGAAATATAGATCAAATGATAAGGTATCTATGACAGAACAAATTCCCTTGAGGTTAATACCTCAGAAAAGTTATAAAAACAGCCAAAACAAAGAGGAAAAAGTCTCAAAGAGAAAGTGATGCAGAAGATAAAAAAAAAAATGCAACATTTGGATAGAGTCCCTAACAAAAAAACAGAACAGGAAAATATTGAAATAGAGAGTTAATTTACTATGGTTAATTAAATATAGAGTTCATTTACTTCTAGGAAGTAAAAAAATGCCTGAATTTACATACTGAACAGATTAACTATATACACAGGGAAACTGATCAAGAATTATAAAGTCAAGAGTTTTCAAAATTTCTCAAGGGTCCTCACACAATGCAACGAGCAACATTTTCAAGAGAAGAAAAGTAGGAGACAAGGATTTTATTTCCAGTAAATTTTAAATATGCAAGAACAAAGAAATACACTACACATAAAGCATTTCCGAGAAGTCTAATAAAAACCATGTTTCATCCAGTAAGAAATGACGGAGAAAGTCAGCTACAGGCTTAATTCATTAATTAATTAAGGTGAGCACTGAGTAGATCTTTTAACCTAACAATAAAAAGAGACAGAATGAAAGAATAATATGAACATGTAAATTTTATATTTTTAGCTGTATAGAATTAATGCAGTCAAAAAAGAGAAATAGAGACAGAAGGGGGGAAAACTCAATGATGATCACAGGGGAATAAGTGAGAGTAAAAGATAGCATATAAAATTGGCCATGATTTTTTTTATCACTTGCTTCCTATGCCATCTGAAAGTCAAACAGTGAATCAGGATGACAGAAGAATAATTAACGACTTTGAGTGGTGGTGTTAAAGAAGAGAAGTGAATATTGCATGCACTGCCAAAAGAAGAAACAGGTCTGACTTGGAGGAAGTACAACCGGGCTGCTCATTAGAGGCAAGGATGGTGAAATTCTATCTCATGTACTTTGGACCTGTTGTCAGGAAGGGCCAGTCTTTGGAAAAAGACTTCATGCTGGAAAAGGTAGAGGGTCAGAGAATGAGAAAGCCCGCAACAAGATGGACTGACCCACTTACTGTAACAATGGGTTCAAGCATATCTTGTGCCATTCATGAGGATGGCACAGGATAGGGGCAAGGTTCAGACTGGTTGTTCAAACGGTCACTATAGGTGACTTGATGGTGCCTAACAACATCTGTTTGTAAGGCTGAGGAGTAAAAGGAAAACGCAAAACTCAAAAGGAGACAAAAGAAATTATTAGATCTGTCTTCTGTAGAGTGCTGGGCACTGTCTATAGGATGCTCTGGGAATTATCTGATTTTTTAGAGATTCACACCTGTAACTCTGAATGATTCATTTATTTACCTGTAGTTGTTTCGATATAAAGATGGAACTGACTCATAGGTGACCCTCCAGTGGGTTTTCAGAGGCAGTTAATTGCACAGGAGGAGATTGTCCATACTTGATTTCCATGCTGCAGAAAAAATAACCTCATCCATGATATTTTACTGCACTAAAGGGAGCTCCCCAGGTTTGTTCCACCTGGTCGCCAGAGAGAGCATGGTGCTATATGTGTGGGTGTTGTGGCAGTTTTTGCACGTGAAGGACTACTCTGCCTCCAGGAGCCAGGCAAGCCAGGCTTGGCCTAGGGTTTAAGGCAGCAGGGGGCTCCAGCCCAAAAGGGCCCTCGGGCTTGTCTTTCATTGCTTTTGTTCAGACATTCCTCTAGGTCATATAGCCCTGGTGTACAAGTTGCCTTACCCCGGTCACTTGTGGTTACTGTGAGGCTGAACACTGTGACACTGATGTGTCAAATGTGTTAATGGTTGGTTACCCAATGCGGACAGAGAGTGGGGTGGAGCTCCCCAATTAAAACAAGCTTGGAAGGAGGAGTGGCATCCACTTCCATAATAGCTTGCCTCCGGAGACCCTATGAACCTGGAGAGAGGATGAAAGGCACCCAAGCATTGAGGACTCTCCTTCATAGGGTCTCTATGAGTTTCCTGCGACTCAACAGCACTTAACAACAACAACAAAGGGAGCTCTGGTGGCCTAGCAGCAAGTAACTGCACTGCCATTCCAGAGGCACAAAGTTCAAATCAACAAGCTGTTCGGTGGGAGAAGGATAAGCAATCTCCTTCCGTGTGATTAACTGCCTCCGAAATTGCCCCTGGAGGGTCAACTATGGTTCAGTTTCAATATGACAGCACACAACAATAATAACAAAACGAGCTCTAGTTTACAGAGGGTGTTGCACTGCTGCTAACCCAAAGACCACATCTCCAGTGGTTCAAATCCACCAGCAGCTCAAAAAGAGAATGATGGGCAATCTCCTCCCATGCAATATACAGCTACTGAGTATTGGGAAACTAACCGGTATTGCATATATTGGCTAACTCGTTTCAGCCTCCATAATTGTGCATGTGTGTGTGTGTGTGTGTATTTCTATCTATCTATCTATCTATCTATCTATCTATCTATCTATCTATCTATCTATCTATCGAGTGTGTTCGGGGGTGTAGTCCATAGGCAGTTGTGCTGCTAACCCAAAGATGGCATCTCTTCGGTGGTTTAAATCTCCCAGCAGCTCCAAAGGAAAACTATAGGCCATCTCCTCCTGTGTGATTTACAGCCTCCAAAAAAGTTTTCTGACTCTACAGAAATGTAAACTATATAAACTACAAATGTAAACCACAGAAACTATAGAAATGTAAACTCATTTATATAAATGTTTGTATTCTTTAAATTCTCTGAACTTAACATCAGTTTTAACATCTGAATCTGTTTTAACAGCTTAAATTAGTTAACTAATGAAGTCAATAAACTTTTTTACATATATTCATTTGATATTTGTGTCTGAACTATGCTTTCAACCTTTCATTTATTTTTTCTCTTTTTTTAATTTGTATTGCATTATTTTTACGTGTACCGTCAAATCAGATCTGACTGGTACAGGAGGAGATTGCCTCCCCACCCCCCGCCCCCCCTTCTCCAGCAGAGCATCTGGTGGATTTGAACCACGTACTTCTGGATGGCAGTGCAGCGTCTTGCCACTAGGTGACTAGGCCACCAGAGCTCCCTTGTTTTCAACCTTTTAAATGATCACGAGGGTTTGTAAAACAATGAAAGAATCTTTTCTTTTACTTTTCCATAATTTTTGGACTCATGTACTTATAACTTGTTAGTCAAATTTGTGTCTTCTAGGTTGCAACACCCCCATGATACATCTTCAAGGATATGAACATGTACGGCCAAGCACAATCAATAAGAGTGCATCTAAATTCCAAAATCAATCTCCATAATAGTCTATGTGTTTCCTACTGCCAAAGGGGCCCTTTAGAGTAGTGAGAGAAGATCTTCACCCTGAAACCCACAGCGTCCCTTTTCAGCAGGAAGTAGCTAAGAGAATACGCCATCCCCTTTTCCTTATGAATCAGGGTGAAGTCTCTCTCAGGGAGGAGTGATAGGGAATGGCAAAGGACACACCGACAAAGGAGATTAATCAGAACTGACTTTGACAAGCACTGTGGCAATTGGAAAATTAAAACAGACATTTGGATGGCGGGGAAGAAGAACAAACTGGGGAGGAGGGTAGAGAGAATAGTGCAACAATGAATGAATGGAAACCCAAAATCTCTGTAAATGTTTATGAAAATTAATAAAATATAATTATAGAAAAAAAAGATAAAATATATGCTTTGGGAAGATCCTTTGGTTTCCAGTGCTTGAACAAGGGGGGGCGGGAGCGGGAGTGGGCCTGGGGAGACACCATGCAGAGAAAGCACGGGCTTTAGAACCGGTGGCACTCACTCCTGGGGCTCGACCCCATTTGCCTTCATTCTCTTCCTAGCACAAGCTAACCTGCGGTGCAACACTGGCTCTTCTCTCACATCACAGCGCTGTCTCTTCCTGTCGGCTTCTACCTCATAGTCACCACCTCCATGGAACTCCCATCTCCCACTGCAGCAGCCTCAGGAACTGGAGTTCTTATGCTCAGATGCAGGACTGGGTGCTAGTTTCAGGGGTGCATTCATGTTATAGTAATGTATAGGGCTGGGCACTTACATGTGTGCATTTACATGCCTTCCCCTGGTATCACGTACTAACCCCCTGGCTCCCAGATACACTCTTTCTTAGGTCTCAGGTTTGAGTTCTCGTTACGCATCCTACGGGAACATCCACGTGGGCTCCAAGACAGCAGGGACAGGTTTGTCACTTTCACACCAGTGCCACCAGCATCCAAAGCAAGGCATGCCACACAACAGGCACTCAATACATGTTTGTATAATGTACAATTCAGGGATCTCTGGTGGCCTAGCAGCAAGAAGCTGCACTGCAATCCCAAAGACACATTGTTCGAGGCCACCAGCTGCTCTGCGGGAGGATGATGGGCAATCTCCTCTTGTGTGGTTAACTGCCTCTGAAAACCTACCAGAAGGTCAGCTATGGGTCAGTTCTGACTCTACGGAATTAACCACAACAGTGTACAGTTCTTTCTGGCAGTCTAGCTGGGTCTAGTGATGCCTAGATGAAGGGAGGGTCTCACTGATGCCTGGGCAGCACGGGATGGAGGATGATAGGGCGTTCCAGGCCTCACCTTCTTCTGCATCTTCTCCAGCAGCTTGCTCTTGGCCCTCACTTCCTCCTGGATGGAGTCGTAGACCTTGAGCAGCACCCAGTCCCCACTGTCGTCTGAGTTCTGCAGGGCCGCCACCAGCTGCTTCTTGCGCTCATCTGCATACCTCTTTCTTCGTCTGTGCTTCTCCTTCAGGTCCTTGTTCTTGGCTTGCTCCCCACCTACCACCTGCTGCTCCAACAGCTGCAGGCTGCCAGTGTGGGGAGAAAGCAACATTGAGCACATTCTACCCAGCAGGTCTCACTCAATTCTTCCAACAGCCCACTTCCCAAGGAGGTAAACTCAGGCTCTTAAGAATGAAGCAGCTTGCTAAGGATCAAAGCCAGGATTCCTCCCGGATCTGGTGGTCTCCCAGCCTATGTCCCCAACCGTGGTGGCTCTAATGGGAAAGATGAGAATCTTCCTGTGGTACTCAAGCTAGTCCCCTGTTTCCCAAATGCTGAAGGCTAGCTGATCCCTCCAGCAGAGCAGCTGCATCCTTGTTCTGGGCACCCTGTGTGATGAGGGTCATCCCAGGCTGTGTCCTGTGCTGCCAGGAGGTAGAGCCAGGCAGGAGACTGGCATCATTCTCATTTACAAATGTGAGCACTAAGGCTAAGTGACTTGTGCAAAACCCACAAAGTCCCAGGCAGCCCCAGGGATCTCAGCTGGGTGACCCTGACACTAGGATAAGCCAACGGCCTGGAAGATTGAATGGAACTTCAATTTGGGGACACCAACTTGCCCACAAATGCCTGAAACCTGGGAGAGCCGCTGGGCAACTCTGCAGCACACACTCCCCATAGGAGCTGGAGCCAGTGGAGCTTTCGAAGGGAACCTGCCCCAGTGCTGACTACACTATCCTGTCCCCCGACCTCGGCCTCTCACCAGAGAACCTCTCAGCCACAACCGGAAGGTGAGCTGGGTGAGGGCCCAACACAGATCAGAAATAATCTGTCTGCAACTCCATTCCCAGGACCTGATAGGTGGGTCCCACCACCCCAAACTCAGATGCTTACCGGGCAAGCACCTGCTGCTGGTCCACTATGGCCAGCCCTGCCACTTCCACGTCTGTGTTCTCCTTCCTTACGCCTCCTGAGGCCACCAGGGGGAGAGGCTGGGCCACCAAGGGTGCCTGGGCCTCCACTTTGGCCTCCATATCAGGTTCTGCCTCCTCGGCCACTTCTTGGGCTGGATTAACCTCCTGTGTGCAGAGATATCAAGAGGGGGTACCCTGGAGATGTGCACATGCAGTCCTCAGGAGCCCCCCAATCCTGACAAGGGATGAGCCACCTGTGACTCAGAGACACCCAGTTATCAAACACACCCCTGGTTTCCTGCTGCTCCCATATCTCCCAGCTTCTCCTGCCCACTCCAACCTGATCTCCACACAGCAGCAAGAACCATTTTCTTAGCACAGAAACCCATCACACCTGTTTCTCAACTGCCCTTTAGGCTTCTGTTACATTCTAGGTAAAGCTTCATCTCTTTTGGGGCCACTGTGCCCCCTGTGTACTGGCCCCTGCCTCTTCTCCAGCCTCATCCTGGCTGCTTGTTCCTACCCACCAGCAGCCCACCTGGCCAAAAGTCACAGGACTACTATTCTGCCTGTTCCCTCTGTCCAGTGCTCTTTCCAGGGCTTCCCCTTACTGCTTGGGTCACATCTTGAATATCACTTACTCACCCAGGGGTTCCCATCTATGGAGAGCCTGTAATTGGCCCAGACCCCACTGCGCACATCTGCTGCCCACCCACTGAGCAGCACCAGAGTCTGGGAGACCACCTTTTCCCTCCATAAATGCACATCCCTTAAAGCCTCTTCTGGTGTGCTGTCTTGATAAAAGAGTGCCTTCTAAAAGCATCTAGGGAGGTCTGCCCCTGACCTTCAGCTCTCCTGTCCCCACTAAGCCTTCAGACCAAGAGTTCTGAGGCAAAGGGCTGTCTGGATCACATCATCCATAACATCGTAAGATTCATCCTGGAAAGGGTCAAACCGGGCGGCTCCTTGGAGTCAAGGATTCTGAGGCTCCGTCTAACATACTTTGGACATGTTGCAGGGAAGGACAGGTCCTTGGAGAGGGACATCATGCTTGGTAGGGTGGAGGGACAGCGCAGGAGGGGAAGGCCCTCTATGAGGTGGATTGATTCAGTGACTGGGGCAATTGGGATGGATGTATCGGAGATGGTGTGATTGGTACAGGACAGTGGAGTTTAGGGCTGTACATAGGGTCACTATGAGTAGCAAGTGACTCAACGGCACATAACAACTGTGGTAGCACCTGTGATGGGGGGAATGCCAGTTCTCCGAGTCAGGCACCACTGTGCTAAGGGCCACCTGTTATAAGTCTAAAAACCTGGAGAGGGAGGAGACAGGCCCCTGAAATGCCTCCCACCAGTGGACACTCACGATCCTGGGGACAGGACTTGGTCAGGTGCCTTGCCGTCACTCTGGGGTTACCGGGCTGCAGCGGCAGATCTGTTGGGGTGGGGTACTTGGAGAGCTGGGTGGGTGAATGGAGAGGGACTGTCTGATCCGGAATCATCTCGGCCTCCCACACTCCTAACTTCTGCTTCAACTCCCAGTTGTGAACCAACTCCCCCCACTACCTCCCACCCCTGCACTCTCCTCCTGACTGTCCCTGCTGAGAGGGGGCATAAATGAAGGAGTGAGGAGGGGAGGGGACAGGAAGGGGAAGAGAGGAAATGAGGCTGCCAGAGAAAATTATGGGCATGTTCTGAGCACGCGACATGTGCCAGGAGCAATACCTGCAGTCTCATGTGAGACACACAGCATCATCCCCATTGCAGAGACTGAAAAACTGAGGCACAGAGTGGTGACTGCCCAAAGGCGTACAGCTAAGTAAGTAGTAGAGCTCAGATATGGCCCCAGTTTTGCCTGATTCAAAGGCTTGTGCTCTTTCTACACATACACACAGAGAGAGAGATATTGGAGGGGGCGGAGAGAGATGGGAGGGGGCAGAGAAAGAGAAGGAAAGCAGAGGACAAAGAAAAAGAGCTACAATTTTTAAGAAAAGGGGTAAAAAGGAGGAGGGCTGAGAAGGGAGATGTTGATGACCAGCAGGGAAGGGAAAGCAACAGTAGCACCATAAGGTTCCCCTAGTTCCAACTGAAAGACAGTGGGTTTCCACAGGCTCCTCGCCCCTCCATGCTGAGCTTCCAGGCACATGAAGGCTGGGTCAAGCCTCCTCAGCTCTGCAGAACCGGACACGCCACAGACTCCCCAAACCAGTGTCCCTCAGTCGGCAGGTCAGGTGCCCACCTGGTAGTACCCTGTATCCCAATCCCGACTTTGTTACTAATGTACTCATCAGTCAGACCTTTTTATTTCCTAGATCCCTGACTGAGAGTGCCCAAGCCTGGACCCCAGAGCCAGCGCCTTGGTCGAGACAGGGAGGCAGGCAGTGCTGGAGCCACAGAGGGAAGAGCTCTGAGCCTGCGCAAGGGACGCCGGGCCCCAGCCCAGCGCGGTAAGATGCCAGCTACCTGCTCGGGGACCTCGGGTGAGTCTTCCAGGGACACGTCTGTCCTGGCCACTGTGTAGGTGAGCCTGGACAGCTTGGCTTCCAACTCAGCAAATGGGTCCTTCAGGCCTGGTAGCAGCTCCAAGGGCAACAGTTTGGGCCCCTCTTCCTGGAAGTAGCCCTGATTGTCCTGCAGGGGTCCGGTGGTCTCCTGGCTGAGGTGCTCTGAGAAGGGTCTGTTCTTGGGCTCCTCCTCAAGTGTAGAGAATTCCAGGGTGGAGCACTCACCGGGCTCAGGGAAAGCCTCAAGTGTGGAAGTTTTCTCCAATGTGCTTGATCCATTTGACCCAAAAGAAACCTCAAACTTGGAGTCCTGCACTTTGAGTGGTTCCTCCAACCGGAGTGAGCTCTCAGACCTGGGGAGTTCTGCCAGGGATGGAGGGCTGAGTGTGAAGCAGAGCGTAGGCTGGAGGCTGGCATCCAGTGGAAAGGCAGGTGTGTGCTCACATCTGTTTGCAAACTCTGGCTTGGGCATGTCCTCAGTCTTGTAGAGGGCTTCTGCCTTCAGGAGAACCTCTGAAAATGGAGAATTGTCTGCTTAGAACTTTTTAAAAAGTTAGTGAATGAGACTGTTTCTCTCAAGTTGGTCCCAACACCAGTCCCCAAGAACAATGGGTGTCCTGTTACCCCAAATCTGAGTCTGGCTACAGCCAGTGTATCACCCTTCTCTGCTCCATCAGAATTCCAGCCTGTCTCTTTCCACCTCTTCCAAGAAGCCTTCCATGGTCAACACCATGACCATGTCATTCTCTGAGCTCAGCAGCTATTAGGTCCAATGAGGAACTGTTGGGCTAAGGGAGTCCTCATGGAGCAATGGTTACGTATAGGACTGCCAACCAACAGGTAGTGGTTTGAACTCACCCAGTGGTTCCTTCCACAGGAGAAATACCTGATGATCAGGCCCCATAAGGATTATAGCCTAGACAACACTGAAGGGCAGTTCAATCTATTCTCTCGGGGTCACTATGAGTCACAATTGACTCGATGGCACCTAACACCACCTGTGTAGGTTAATCAGAACTGAGCTGAGGGCACAGAAGATGCTCTATCAAAGGCAGTTACCAAGAGGGGGTCCAGGGGCCCCCACCTGTCTCCTTCCGCAGGCTCTCCTCCAGCGTGGACAGCTTCATGTTGTAGGAGTTGCGCATGGCGGTGATGTCCTCCTCCAGCCGGGCCCGAGATTCCTGCTCAGCCTCGTAGTCGGCCTTCAGCCTGGCCAGGCGCTCCTCGTACTCCTGCAGAGAGGCCCGGGGCCACGGGACAGAGCTTTGTCACCAATTCAAACACAACGTTCAGTGTTTGATTCTTAGTCATTCCGACAATAAGTATTCATTGTACAAAAATCCAAATACAGAAGTAAACAAAAAGAATAAAATCACTCATACGACACTGAGACACATAATTGCTGGTGGGGCTTTCTTCTGTGCATTTTTTTTCAGTGAGCTAGCATTATGCGGGAAGTACCAATGGTGGTACTGATGGTTAACGTGCTCCAGTGCTAACTGAAAGGGAGGAGGTTCAAGTCCACCTAGAGGCACTTGGGGAGAAATCTACTTCTAGAACACCACAGTTCTCCCCTCACACACACGGGGTCACCATGAGTCAGACTAACTCCACAGCAAATGGTTAATACTACATGTATTTGTTGGTCATCCTTCCATAAACAACACACCATGAATGCTTTCTATATAAACAAATACATTTTTACCCAATGACTTTTAAGTGACAACCACAAAATATGGTTTTATTTGTAAGCTTCTCTCTCTGTTTTCACTATCACCACTAGCTCTTGTCTAAACAGCCTCTTCTCACCTGGACACTCACTGCTTTTCTTGTTCCTGCCCCCAAATCTGTCTCCACACAGCAACCACAAGTCCATCAGACCATGGTGGGGCCCTGTTAGTACCAACAGTGGCTTCCCATGTTAACAGGATAATATTTTAGCTTCCAGACATGACGTCGAGTCCCATGCAATCTGGCCCCACCCACTCCTGTGACTGCATCTCAATTTTTGGTGGCATTTTGGGCAGTACTGTCACTTAGTCCTTCCTAGCTCATACCACACTTCCAGGAGTCCCTGCAGAGTTACAGGTCTAGCCTCTCGCTTCCCACTAGAATAGAAGCTCCAAAAGAGCAGGGAGTATCTTGCCTGGTGGCCTCAACACCCAGTACTGAGCAGGATTCAGGATCATCTATTGAATCAGTTATGGTGATCTCCTGGCTGAGCTGCTCTGAGGACTACGGGGCCACAGAGAACAGAAATACGAAGGCTTTGAGCACACTCTTCACAGGAGGTAGGCAGGGCATCTGTGATGAATCGCAGGTATGTGGCCCCACAAGGTTTGGAGCTACAAGTGACAGACACTCGCAGCTTCACTTTGTGGTAACAACCAGAAGAGGACACGGACCAGGGCAGAGTCCATCGCATGTGCCCACACAGTCTGTGGGACACAGCCCAGAAGTCTACGAGGGGCACAATGCTGACTCAGCCTCTCCAGCGGGGAGACAAAGGTCCCAGACCAGTCATCACTGAGTGGATTTAAACGCAGGGTGACCCCACACATGTTAGGACTGTGCCCCACGGAGTTTTCAATAGCTGGTTTTTCTTAAGTAGATCACTAGGTCTTTCTTGAAAGTTCCTCTGGGTAGCCTTGAACTTCAGTCAAACATTACCATTATTAAAATGTATCTGTGCATTCTGAAATGCCTTTCATATACCTGGGCCTCCTGGTAATATCTGCAATACTACCAGGAGGCTAACCCACTTGTCCAGGGCTCTAGGGACCTTGCTTACACCTTTGGTTTTTCCCTGTCCCCACTGCTGTTTCCCTCTGTACCCAGTTGAGATTCCAGGTCCAGCACCACACTGGCTCCTCCTCAGGTATCCTGGACTCCCTTGCTCCATCCCCCCTTTCATCTCTTTTCTGCAGCATCTCCTGCACCTGAGCAACACACACATACACACTTACATGTACATGCACACATATGCTCACGCAGCAACACCACACACTATTCTCACTTTAATTGTGTGCTCTGAATCTCAGGAGTGCCTTCACATTTCCACAGCCCTTTCACTCTCCTCTGCCAGCCTGCATGCCCTGTTCCCCACAGTTCCAGTCGGAGAAATCAAAAGCTGTCCTCAAACTCCTTCATGCTCCTTCCGTCTTTTCCTCTACCTGCAAGTTGGACCCAAAGCTGTTCATCAGTGGCTGAAGTACCTGAGCCAGCCCCACCTGTGAGGGCTTTGCTCTTCACACTCCCTCCTCTACCGCCGATTTCTCCCATCCTAGTTCATTCCTTGCAGTCTACAAAGTGGGTGTTTCAACATGAAAGCAAACAAACATTCAAGAAGACCATCCCTTGGGCTTACAGGGAGCTGTGGTGGCCCCATGATTAAAGAATCTGATTTCTGACCATGTGAACACATTAGCTGCTTAGAAAGAGATGAGATTGTCTGCTCCCTAAAGACAGTGGCCTTGGAAGCAGTTCTTCTGTCCTGGGCAGTTACTCTCTGTCCTACAGGGTCACTGAGAATTAGAGTTGACTTACTGGCAGGTGGTTTTTGTTTTGGTTCCAAATCTCTCTCAGCTATGATGCTGGCACTGAGCAGAGTCTCAGAAAATGCCTGTTGATGACTAGCTGAGGAATGGGTGGCTAAAGTGTAACCTCAGGCCCCAACTCCTGGCTAGGACTCATTACAAAATCCAAGGATAAGAAGACAATCCCCCATTCATTCCCTTACAACGCAAAATTTGCTATTATACCCATTCTATAGATAAAGAGAGGCTTTCACAACCTGCCCAAAGCTACAAAGTCCACAAGAATGGACTCCAAGCAAGGAAAGCTGGAGCAATCTAGAAATCTTCCATCCAAACCTTCCTTTAAAAGGCAGGCCTAAGGCTCAGAGAGTCACACTTAGAGCTCATGGCTAAGCTAGTTCTAGCCTAATGTCATCTCTACCAAACAGAGGGCCTCCCCACCTTGTCCAGGGCTTCCTGCGTGGCTCTGGGATGAGAAGGGGAAGCTTACACATAGTACATACTCAGCCACTATCAGACTGAATGAGTAAATGGGAGAGAGGGAGGACAGACATCCTCAACTAAGCTTGGTTCACAAAGGAAAGAAAAACGTGGTGATGGGTGTTCAGGGGACAACACCCAGATGCAGTGTCCAGTAGGCTGTGCCATGAGGAAGGGGCAGGTGACCCCAGCCACTGGGCACAAAGACATCTCCAACTACTCAACCCCCAGTGGCCAGACTGGAAGTATCAGTCCTCCAAGTGAGAGAATAAAAATCTGGCAGAAAGGACTTTCCAACCACTTGGCCCCCGTTGCCAGCCTGGAACGTCACTTCTCTAGGTGACCACTAGAGGGATGCAGCTCTTGCCTCAGCACAATAGTCCCTGTGCCCCTATGGAGGGAGCTTCAATTCTCCCCCTTGGACAACCCTCTCCTCTCCTACTTTGAACACAACAATGTCCACCAGCCACCCCATGATTCCATTCCCACTCTGAACACTGAAAACAGGCCTTCCTGGTTTCTGTGGGCTTTCTCTCTACCACCCAGCAGTTCCCTTGAGCTGGACCTGGGCAAAGGATCCAGAGAGGGACTTAGAACCTAAGCCCTTTCCCAGGAGCTCCCAGATCAGCAGGTAAAAAGGCAGAGTGAGCAGATGTGTTCCAGCCCCTCCCAGTCTGCCCTCAAAGCAAACAGTAAAAGCCTGTGCCCTTCACAAGGGCAGCTAGTGGGGACTAGTCAGCTCTCCCGGGCCATGAGCTCATAAGACAGAGCCGTAGGCCTTATTTGCTTTGCACCCCCGACTCTGAGGTGGGTTCCAATCCCTTACAGCCTGACAGGGGCTTCCAAGGACCTAAAGTCTAATACTGAGTTCACAGTTCAGAGGCCGAGGCTCATCTGTGGACACACCTAGGCCCCAGGGACACACAGCAGAGGTGTCCCTGCTTGGTGTAATGTTCATCAGGAAAACACTGGTGCCCTTAAGGTGCTTTTAGGTGTTAAATTCCCCCACATGTCTTGGGATGCAGCCCTGAAGTGGCTCTAACCTCCAGAAACCCATAGAGACCAAGTCAAGACATTAGTTAGGTGCTCTGCTCCCCTGTCCCATCCCCAGCCAATGCCCAACTCCAGATCTGTGGACTGAGGGCATTGCCTGCCCTGCTGATCCTGGGGATGCTGGGAGAATCTACACATGGGCAGGATGTAGGGGCCCTGGCAGAAGGACAACACCCCCCACTCACCTAGAAGTCATTGGCTCCCTGTGGGGCTCCCCTCACTGCCCACCTAGATACCTGCTCTGAGCTCAGATGACTGGCTCCTGATGAGGGGGCACTCTGATCTTGCCTTTGCACCGCTATCCCGGAGGAATGTGTCCTCTGTGTACCACTGACCGGAGGCTACCCCTTCTTTCCATACTGATAGAGCACCACATTAGACGGTCTCCCTGCTTCTATGCTACTTCCCAGGACAGAGGCCTCAGCGGCAATCTCCTGGAGACATCGTCACGCTTCTACTTTGCCAGCCCACGCAGTGGTAAGGATGCCCTAACTTTGAGTCAGAAACCCGAGTTTAAATCCTACTCAGACTCAAGCTGCGTGACCTCAGGTAAGTGAAGGTATTTCTTTTGAGTCTCATTACAAGAGAAGGAGGAGGACCACAGGGTCACCTCCAAGGTTAACGGTGATGGTTAAGTGAGCTTGTGCTGGAGCTGGGTCCCAGCAGTCCCTCTGTTCTGTCTGTCTCCAATACAAGGGGCCTCACCTCCCGGATCAGCTGCTTCTCTGCCTCTGTGTCTTGTTGGGTAACAGGTGGGGGCAGTGGCTTCTCCTCAAGCTGGGAAGGTTTTAGGGGTGTCTGGCCGGACAGCAGGACTGGAAGGAGAACAAAGATTAGGGGCTGCGACAAGGTGCATATTGTTCACAGAAACTAAGTGGAAATTTGTGAAAAGACAGCCATAGGCTCATTGATAAATTACTTCAAAAGTGCTGAACTTCTAAGTTCTCCCTAGAAGTGCTAATTTATTCAGTCATTCAACAAATAAGGCCCTCCATCCATATTCCAGGTACTGGGGATGCAGCACTGGACAGAAAGACAAAACACCATGTCTACACTCAGTTTTAAATTGTCTGGGGAAATAGACCAAACTGTATGTTTACAATGAGTTATAAATTTGAGGGAGAAGGCAAATAAAACAAACTGAGTGCATAAATGCTACAAAGTGGGGAAAGGAGCAGAGAAAAGCAAGCAGGGAGGCTGCTGGGTAGGAAGAGCCAGGGAGGGCTGCTCCAGTCGACTGGAGGTCAGGGACCTGAAGGGAGGGAGAGAGGCAGGCCGAGATCCTGGAGAAGTGCTCACAGGCAGACCTCACAGGCAGAGGGTGAGCCCTGAGGTAGGCATGAGTCCAGACTATTCCCAGAAAGCTCAGGAGGCCTGTGTAACTCAAGTAGAATAAGCCAGGGGGAGGGTGTCAGGAGAGGTAACCGCTAGCAGGATATGCAAATATGAGCTGCCAGGTTTGGGGAGTCACTGGCAGAGGCTCCTTCACCCGCTCCTAGCCTCTCTTACCATTGCTCCACCTATCTTCCCTGTCCAATGTGAGTGCGGTCAGGAGTGGGGACAGGAGCAAAAAGGAGGAAGGCAGTTGTCAAAGTCCTGTTCCTCCCCAGTGTATTCAAGATCCTCTCCACTCTGGCCACTGCCAACCTTGACACGCCCTTCCACCTCCCTGCTCCTCAGACAGTGGGTATATTTGGGAGAGCCCCCATTTGAAAGGTCATCATCAGTTTGAATCCACAATCCCTCTCCATGGGAGAAAGAAAAAGCCATCCATTCCATTATGATTTACAGTCTCAGGAACTCCGATGCAAGGCAGCCATGAGTCAGAATGGACTGCACAGCAGCAGGTTTGGTTCACTTTGGTGAACACACGTCACAGTGTGTGTGCCTCGGCACACATTGGCCCCCTCCTCACCCTCACCCTTCAAGACTCTGCTCAATCACACCCTCCTCCTGACTGACCAGGCCATGTACCCCTTTCTGCCTGGCTGTCTGACCTAGAGTTTGTCTTGTTGCATGTGCTTTCTGGAGTGTCCTTCTGTCCAAAAGATTAGGCAGTCCACACAGCTGAGCCAGGGTTAGAGTCATCCTTGTTTCCCCAGCACAAGTCCATGCACAGAGGACAAGCTCAGTGAGGCTTCAAAGATCATGACTGGAGATGAGTGAACGGGACGGGCGGACTATCAATAGATGGCTATAGTAGGTAAGTAGATGGGCAGATAGATGGATGCAGTGTGTGAAATGATGAGTGGATGAGTGCATAGATGCATGAGTGAAAAGATGGATGGATAGATGGGTAGGTGGGTGGACAGGCATTTGATGGATGGAGAGGAAGGTGGGTGGGGAGGTGGATGAGTAGACAGAAGAGCGCAGGTTCTTTCCTGCTCCTTTCCTTCAGTGTTATCATCGTGGCATCCCCCAGTTCCAAGGACCTGCAGGTATGCGTTTCTATACTCTAGATGACAGCCAAATGCCTGCGGTGGGAACAATAATAGGTGCCTGACTGAGTGGGGTGGTGAGGAGAATGAGTCAACAGCTGCTCAGCTCAGAGTGTTAAAAGGTAGATGGGTGGATGAGGCAGGATGATGGTGCAGTCAGAGACGGGGAGACTGGGAGAACCTGGGGCCAACAGACCAGACAGACTGGCCTCTCCCTGACAGCACCAGTGAGTGGCAACCTCGAGGCCATCACCAACGCAGGCTCTCCACGAGTGTTTTAAAGATGTGCTTTCAGGAAGTGTGGAGGAGCCAGGAAACACTGGTGCCATCTTCTCTCAGGTGGAAAGTCAGAGACAACAATGGAAAGCCTTTCTCTTGGCCTCCTCACCCCACAACCCCTTCCTCCCGGCCTCATCCCTCCCCTCCTGGCCCTGCTCACCCCGTGCCTCACCTGACAGGCTGCCCGGGCTCATCTGCTGGGCCAGAATAGCCTTGAGCCTCTTGATCTCCTCCTGATACTCGCGAAGAAGAGCATCCTTGGGGTCCTCGTTGATGCGCGGCTTGTTCTTGATGTTCTTAGCTCGGTTGGCATAGCGCAGCGTGCTGAGTGACTCGTCGTAGTTGTTGTCAGCAGGTGACAGGCAGGCTACCATCAGCGTCTTGGTGTTGCCACCCAGTGAGTCCTGCAGCAGCCGTGTCAGCTTCGAGTCCCGGTAGGGGATGTGTTTGCAGCGTCCGTCCACCAGGGCCGAGATGACATTGCCCAGTGCTGACAGTGACAGGTTGATTTTGGTGGCCTCCTTGAGCCTTTCCCCAGTGGCTCCTGTCTTGGACTGTCGTTCACTGCCCGCCAGGTCCACCAGGTTCAGCTTGCCTGCCCGGAGATGGTCCTTGCCCCGCTCATCTGCAGATCCACCAGAGAAGGGGCACACCTTGATAAGCCTCCAGGATATGAAGACAGATGAACAGTAGGCTCCTCATCCACTAAGGGTTCCATCTCACTGCCAGGCACCCACTGAGGTTCTGTTTATTTACCCACCTTCCAGATGAAGCAACTGAGACTCAGAGAGTGCATGTAACTTCTCCAGCTGTTAAGTGGTGAAGCCAAGATAAAAACTCAGGCGGTCTGACTCGAAAGACAGACTGCTTCTACCACATAGCACTGAATAGGCATCAGGGATGGGGGCACTTTGGGGACAAGGCCAGGAGGTACAGACTAGTACCTGCAGCAAAATTTCTTATAACAGTAGCTCCCACAGAATGTCTGAGGCTGGAAGGTTGGGAAGCACACCTGGGACACCATGGAGTCATAGCCTTTAACATACACAAAGAACATCAGCTTTGGACCTGGTTCTAATTCCAGTTCTACCTCGTACTTGCTGTGTGACCTTGCTAAACAAGGTACCTCTCTGGTTCTCATTGCCCAGATCAAAACATGAGACTAACTAGAGCTGCCTCCTAGGATTACTGAGTGGGGTCAGATAAATGGAAATACAGTTGCACAGGATCTACATAGGTTCTAGGAGCCCTGATGGTGCAATGGATGGTTAAGAATATAGCTGCCAAGTGAAAGCTTAGTGATTCAAATCCATTCAGAAACTCCCTCAGAGAAAGAGCTAATGATCTGTTCCTGTAAAGATTGTTGTTGTTATTGTGTGTCATAGAATCAGAACTGACCCATAGCTGACTCTCCAGTGGGTTTGCAGAGGCAGTCAATCACACAGCAGACTGTCCATCTTTCTCCTGCAAAGCAGCCGGTGTATTCGAACTGCCTGCCTTTGGGAAGCACAGCTTTTTTCTGGGAGGCCACCAGGGGTTCCTCCTGTGAAAATTACAGCCTAATGAAACTCTACGGGCTGTTCTATTCCACCTCATGGGGTTGTTATGAGAGGAAATAGACTGACAGTGCCTAATAACAACACACAGGTCCTGCAACACAGCAGGTGTCTTTCCTGGGCTGGCAGAGCCAAGCCTGGGCATCAAGCGTAACAGGAGGGTCAGGTGCTGGCTCATAGTGTGGGCTCATCGGCACAGCGTTTAAAGATTCAGACCTGAGGGGTCTGATCCTGATTTTACCCCTTAGGAGCTTTGAAACTCAGAGAAATGCCATCGGTTGATTCTGGGCTTTAGTTTTTCTCTTAGTAAAAGAAGGATAAACATCAAGCCTCAAGGGTTGTTGGAGGGATCACAATAACAGCACCTAAGGGCTTATGGCTGGATTTTATACATGCTTATGAAATAGGGGCTTGCTGCCCTTGGTATAACTAATAATTCTCACTGACACTAGACATCATAAACCATCTAAATGAGATGGCACCATTTCTGACTGAACAGTGAGCTGAGCACAGACTTCAAACTGGAGGGAAGAGGAGAGAGGAGCTTCCCACTCAGTTTCCTGCTGGGTGAAACCAGAAATGGCCTTGTTATATCTAGGAGCATAGCAAGCTGGAGAACAAAGAGGTTTGGCTGGCACTGAGCAGAGGTATAAGCATGTGAGGGGTTTGATTATTTGGGCTTAAAGAAAACAATAACCAAAAAGCAGAGAGTGGGAGGGGGCTTGGCATCACCATTTTGGAAAGCTCCTTGCAGAATGAACTAGAACCTTTTAATATATCTGAACTTTCTGCTCCAGGAGAGCCACTTTGGGGAATCTAGTCTGAGAAATGACCCTAAAACCAGAAAATGTTTTGTGCACAGACATGTTCATTATGGCATTACGAACAAGATGAAGAACTGAAAACAAGTTTAACACCTTGCAGGGACCGATGTGGAAGGAAAAGTGCAATGAGCAATGAATTCCCCTCCAGCCACTGCACAGCACCGCCGCCAAATCCCGTAACAACCAAACAAGGAGGAAAACTGCTAGTGAAGGCCTGGGAAACAAGAAAAACTACAGAAAAAGGAGGGTATCAATTTTAAATGTTTAAATTTAAATAAGGTTTTAAATTTTCACAGGAAAAATAAATGATCAGAAGAAAACAAGTTTAAATGTTAAGAGGTCTGTTGAGATACTTAAACTGTGGTTGTTGGGTGCCATCAAGTCAACTACATGGCACAGCGACTGTCGGAACAACAGCTCAGAACCCAGCCTTCGCCTGCCCCATCCTCAAGGTCTCGGCCATGCTGACTGGTACAGTCACTGCGTCAATCCATCTCACTGAGGGTTATGTGTACATTTTCTTTAATTCTACATATCTTTATTGAAGTGGTAGTACTTTACAACAAAAACAGTAAATTATCTCTTAAATTGTTTTAAAGTTTGTTTCCAAGCAGCCCACCCCATTCTTCATACCAAGAGGTAGCCCCCAAAACCTGCTCTCTCTTCCTCTACCTTAGTTCCTGGCCACGCTGATATGAGTCCCTTCTCATATCAGGACTCTCAAGCGACACTCAGATTGATGACCATCACAGCAAGCACCATGGGGTTGGCCTGGGTTAAGGTCACCATAAGCTGGGGGGTATGATGGAAGGCTCCATCAACCCAAGCTTTGACCTTGAGTCATGATCACTCTAGAATTGCTGTTCTGGTTGGGCTGAGCCTGCCTCAGCTCCGCTGTACTTCAAAGCTCTAATCTCAATGAACCACAAGCCTGAAGGCAGCAGTAGTTCAAACGGAAAAACCCCAGATATTAAAGCCCAGCTTTTTGCAGTGTGCGTGCTGGTGTCCTGTGCATCGCTGTGTGTGTTGCCACTCTCTCTGCTGTTCCCCCAACTCGACACCTCGATGCCAGTGGACCTCAGCAAGTGGTCCAGGCCCTTGAGCCTGCAGGAGGTGGACGAGCAACCACAGCACCCGCTGCAGATCAAATATGGCGGGGTGGAGATCGATGAGCTGGGCAAAGTGCTGACGCCCACCCAGGTGAAGAACCGCCCCACCAGTATCACATGGGAGGGCCTTGATTCAGGTAAACTCTACACCTTGATCCTGACAGACCCAGATGCTCCCAGCAGGAAGGACCCCAAGTTCAGGGAATGGCATCATTTTCTGGTCGTCAACATGAAAGGCAATGACAACAGCAGTGGCACAGTCCTCTCCGATTATGTGGGCTCTGGGCCTCCCAAGGGCACAGGTCTCCACCGCTACGTGTGGCTGGTTTACGAGCAGAACAGGCCCCTGAAGTGTGATGAGCCCATTCTGAGCAACCGCTCTGGAGACCACCGGGGCAAGTTCAAGGTGGCCTCCTTCCGCAAAAAGTACCAGCTCGGCTCGGCGGTTGCCGGCACCTGCTACCAGGCGGAATGGGATGACTACGTGCCCAAGCTCTACGAGCAGCTGTCCGGGAAGTAGAATGCTGAGACACCAGGGAGTTCCGGAGCCGCCAGGCCCCGCTCTCCAGCTCAGTGAAGCATGTAGATGTCTCCTCCTCCCAACTCCCGCTCTCACCAGTGACACACTTCCTGGTGCCTGCCCTTTATACTTCTGCAAAGTCACACATGCTAGTTTGTATTCTGATCAGATTTGAAGTCAAATATTTGTGGGGGAATGTTTGGTACCTTTATGGGCCCATCAGATTGTTGTTATAAAAATAAGTGACCCAGAGCTTAAAAAGGGGGAGAAAAAATATGCAAGTGAATGTACCAGGTTTGAAGAAATAGAGCATTACTGGGTCCTTAAGAGGCCACAGTGGTGGCCTGGATGGGCAGCAGTTCTGGCTGTGAGGTCTACAATCTGTGCCTGTTAAATTGATTGCTCTTCCTTGATGTAACTGAAACAGAACTGGAGTTGCTAAATGTTGTGTTAACTTTGCTGTTTCCTTAGAGTTGAGTAAAAAATAAAAACATGGAGTGGACTGAAAAAAAAAAAAAAGCCCAGCTTCACCATTAGCTACTGTGTGACTCTGAACCAATAAACCTTCACCTCTCACAGTTCAAGTCCTCACTTGCAAAGTTAGAATTATGCTATTCTCCAGGGAGCTCTGGTGGCCGAGTGGTAAGAAGCTGCACTGCAATCCCAATCAGCACATGGTTGGAGGTCACCAGCTGCTCCACAGGAGAAGGATGGGCAGTCTCCTCCCATGAGATTAACTGCCTCTGGAAACCCGCTGGAGGGTCAGCTATGGGTCAGTTCTGACTCTACACAACAACCAGGACGGCTATGGATTCAAATTGAGTGAATGTGCAAAGTGTTCAGCACAGAAGGTAGCACAAAGATTGCCTGGATAAACAGGGTTTTCTTTCCTTCCTTCTTTTCTTTCTCAGTACCTTCCATAAAAAATAAAGAGTGAAATAACAAAAGAATAGATAAATTATTCAGAAAGGAGAGAAGCCAAACAGCCTGGTTGGTATTTACACTCTGGGACTGAATTCCAGCTCTGCACTTTCTAGGGTGGAGGGTTGGCAAAGAAGAGGAAGCCCCTCAACCAGGTGGACTGACATGGTGACTGCTACAATGGGCTCTGTTGTGTGTGTGTCAGGAAGTGTGAAGATGGCGCAGGACAGGACTAAGTTCAGATCTTTTGTTCACAGGATCACTATGAGTCATACTTGAATCGAGGGCACCTAACAACAATAATATTTGTAAAACAGGGATAAAATTAGTTTCCACCCCACAGGGATTGCAATGGGATTAACAGTGTCCACCAGGAATTTAGAATATGATCTTATTTGAAATAAGGGCCTTGGCAGCTATAATTAAGGTAAGGATCTCCATACAAGAACTTTTATATCAAGGTGGGCTACTAAACATCCAGGAAAAATAAAAAGAGTGAAATAACAGAAGATTACACAAATTATCCAGAAAGAGAAGTGAAAAAGCCTGGTTGATAGATACACTCTGGACCTGAATCTCAGCTCTGACAAGTATCCTTATAGAGAAAAGGCAGACCTAGAAAAAGAAGGCCACAGATGACAGAGGCAGAGATACAGCTGACGCAGCTACAAGCCAAGGAACGTCAAGAGTCGCCTGCAGCCTCATGAGAGGGGCACAGAGCGGACTCTTCAGAGTTGAAAGAATGAACCCAGCCAGGACCTTGATTCTGGACTGCTGACCTCCAGCACTGCAAGAAAACAAGATTTCTGTTGTTTTAAGGCACTAAGATTGTAATAGTTCTTTTGGCAGCCCCTGGAAGCTAGCACATGCTGCCGTAGGAACTACATGGAATCATGTGTATCCAAGTGTTCAGCACACAGTAGGAGCTCCTAAGGCCAGCCACATTACTCTTACAATATTTTTACTGTCATTGTTGCTGTTATCCCTGGCACACTGATCCTAGTCTTGGAAGGACGCTAGGTTTCCTCCAGGCCAGAGCAGCTCTCCCCAGTTTCACAAGGGGTTCCTGAGGCTCCCAGAGGTGCAGAGTCTGGGCCGGGAGGTATCGGAACCCTGGCTCTGGATGTTGGACCCACCCTCCATTCGCAACAAACCCCACGTACCCACAGCATAGATCTCAATGCTGATGGTGAAGATGGAGTGTGAGCGGGAGGAGTCCTTGTTCATCAGGGTGTAGCCAACTGAGCGGTTCTTCCAGCCCGTCTCCATGATGCGCTCACACTGGGCCACGCTGTGCACTGTGTGCATGGACAGCCCCTTCACATACACGCCCTTCTCTGGGTGCTCCTTCAGCTGTGGGCGGGAGGGACCACGCAGAAGTGGGTGAGAGGCAGGCTTCTCGCGTCTCAAGGCAGGAGGAGCAGGGACGTCCAGGGAACCAGAGGTGAAGGCCCAGTGAGGTCCCATCCCCCTTCTGCAATGTAGGCTGAGAATTCCAACACCCAGTAATAAGAGGAGGGGTTTGCTACAAGCAGGGAAAGACTCAAATCCACTCCTTCACCTCCTACTTTTTGTGTTATCTTAGGCCAGTGATTTAACCTGAGTCTCAGTTTTTCACATCTGTAAAAATGGGAATGAAATACTAATCTCATAGGGATTTGGTAAAGTCAGTAGGGTAAAGCACACACAATACCTGGCACTGTGCCAAAGGAGCCAGAAATGAGTGATAGTTGATCCTTCAGGGTGTTTTCAGAGGTGTAACTTGCATGGGAATAGATTGTTTTCCCCCTCAAGGCAGCTGGTAGATTCAAACCAATTGCCTTTAGGTTAACTCCCTACCCACTAGGCCCCAGAGCTCCCTGGCACATCTTAAATGCTCAAAGAAAGCCAGCTGTGGCCCATGTTGTTAAAGAGTATTACAAATGAAGGTGGTTTTCAGTCTGGGAGCCCCAGCTGCCTAGTAGCAACCTCATAGACTCCAGAGGGCTCTGAGTGCTGTCTCCTTCACCCTGTCAGCACAGACCCTGCTCTCTGCTGTCATAGCTCCATAGCAACAGGAATGTTCCCAGACCTCAGGGCGAGGACACCTGGGTAAGTGGCCATTTGCTGCCCAGAACTCCAACTGGCTCAGGCTCAGCCAGGTCTCCAAGTCTCAGTGCAACAGCAGTGAGTAAATTAATTTACCTGATGGCTCTCTGCTCACTCTCTAGGCGGCCAAGCTGTTTTGTTGCTGACACAGAGCTGTGAAATGCATTATTTTTCAAGTGCAAGAGGAAACAGAACCACTCTGGCAAGAGCCAAGTGGATTAAGACAAAAGCCGTTCCTCTTCCAAATGCCCTGTGGGCCTGTGCTGGTCATTTACAGAGGCTCAGATGCTTTGCTTTTAAAGTGTGGGGGGTCCTGGGGTGTTGGACCTCTGTGGTAGTCAGAAGACAAGCACAAGCTTGCCCTTTCTGTTGATGTGTTTAGTGCAGGGAAAGCCAGAGCCCACCAGCAGGACTGCAAACAGCTCAAGAGTGAACTGTACTAAACAGGTAAGCCAGCCACCAAGGCACAGAAAAGGTAGACGACTTGCTTAAGGTCACACAGCTACTGGCTGGGCAGCAATGGGATCATAAGAAGCAGAAGATTCTAGAGGCAGTGACACTGTTTGTTGAACGGATGGGGTCAAGGAAAGGCTGGGGCATCCTACAGTGACATGCAGACTCAATACCTAACATTAGGAAGATTAAGAGAATGAACCTAATAAAACTTCCACCAGACCCGTAAGAGGGTGTGTGGGGCAGGCAGGTCATAAAGAGGGGCTGAGTAATCTCAGGAACTTAAAATGGGCACCGGATGCAGTCTGTCCCTTCAGGGGGGGTATCTCCTGAATTGATCCTATTTTTCAGACCAGTTAGACTTGCATCCATCCCCCATCATGAGTGAGGCAGGCTCCCCAACTGATGCACACAGTGGGTCCCCTGCGCACACACCCATCCCATCTCTGTGACTAGAGTGAAGGCCACCAGCCGCCACATTCCTAGGTAACCATTCACTTTGACTGTGCAGCCAGGCCCTGGTCACCATAGCAACCAGCAGGGATGCAGCCAGAATGGGGCAGGCATGATGCCCGTGGCAGTCAGAAGCCAGAAGATGTCACCATGTGGGGGCAGCTGCTGGCACTCTGTCCCTTTATTGGGTGAGGAGAACCCAAGGGAGAGATCCCTAATAGCCCCACATCCACTACAAAATATTGGTGGTTTGTGGGTGCAGGGGTGTGTGACACTTAGGCCTTGATGTTTCCCAAACTAACTCTCTGGCTGGCCTATTGTTGTTGTTATGTGCCATCAAGTCGTCTGCAACTCATAGCGACCCTATGTACAACAGCCCTAAACCCTGCCCTATGCTGTGCCAATCTCACTGTCTCCGACACACCTACCCCCATTACCCCACTAATGCAGTGGCATTAATCCACCTCATAGAGGGTCTTCCTCTCCTGGACTCTCCCTCCACCCTCCCAAGTATGACATCCTTCTCCAAGGATTGGGCCCTCCTTGCAACATGTCCAAAGTATGTCAGACGAAGCTTCAGAATCTTTGCCTCCAAGGAGCAGCTTGGTTTAATCCTTTCCAGGGCAAAACTGTTCGTTCTCTTAGCAGTCCATGGTATATTCAATACTCTTCTCCAACACCACAGTTCAAAGGCATCAATTCTCCTCCTATCCTCGTTAGTCATTTTCCAACTCTCTGATGCATAGCAAGTGATTGCAAAGATCATGGCCTATATTAGGTGCACCTTAGTCTCCAAAGTGACATCATTGCTCCTCAGTACTTCGAAGAGGTCCCTAATAGCAGGCTTTCCCACTGCAATACATCTTTTAATTTCCTGGCTGCTGGTGCCAAGAGTGTTGACCGTGGAGCCAAGTTGATCTAATTACAAAGATAAATGGACCGACTGTGAAGCACTTTTCAACCTATATCTGATTCCTCTTCACAGCATCCCTGTCAAACACTATACTGACTCTATGCGTACTTTGCAGATGAGGAAACCAACTCAGAGTGGAAATGACATGCCCAAAGTCACATCACCAGAGAAAGCCAGGCTGTTCAGATGCTACCACATTCTCCTCAAGCACATCACAGGACACCCCTGGGACCTGATTCCTTCAGAAAGCTGACCTCCCAGGATGATAAACTCCTTGACAACTGATCCCAAAGTCACCGAATGTGACAGCCAGAAAGGTCCTCAGAGGCTAGTACTTGTACTTCACTGCTCATATGAGGATAGAGATCCAGAAAAAAGATGGGAGCTGAACAGGTCATTCCCTCTGAGGCTGATCAAGCTTCTGACTCAACCAGGCCCACAGCTCTTTGGGGGTGGAGTGCCTCCCACAAAATCCATCTGCACATGCCCTTAAAGCCAGCATGTTAAATCTTACTGCACCCACAGGGTGGCTCATGGGACACTTCTGGCACTGACAGACCACCAAGCCTGAGGCTGGGTGACCTGGTCAGGCCAAATACTAGTGGCCCCTCAAGAGTGTGGGCCACTAAGGCCTTTCTAGGACCCAGGTGTCAAGGAGAGGAGGAGGAAGAGAAAGGACTCCGACTGCCCCAGGGACCAATATACTGCACTTGGGTCAGGTGGGCAGATGTTTCCAAGCTGGCCAGTGAGGGCTGCCGCCTGGAAGGGCTCCTGTGCCTTCTTCCCTTCCTTACTCCCCCGTTTGGGGGCTGAGCTGTGAGTCAGCTGCACCAGCTCTGAGATACAGAAGCCAGCTAAAAGACTCCAGGTGGGAGGCTGGAGCTTTCTTCACACAAAGGGCAAAATGGCTGCATTTGAGATGGAGTTTGGGGGGGAGGTCCCCAGCAGCCAGGATTTGGGTCTGGATGGAAACCAAAGGGAGAATGAATGTTCATTGCACATCTGGTGCAGCAGGAGGCCTGGAGCCTACCACCCACACTTTCCTATTAAGTCTTTGTGGACCAAGTGAATCAGCCAGTAACTATCCCTCCCTCATCCAGAAGCCCCTGTTGTCGTTAAGCTGCTGTCAGGTTGACTGGGATTCACAGCTTACACACAGAAACATGAAACACTGCCAGGTCGTGTACCATCTTCACAGTGAAGGCCTTCAATCCATGGGCTCATCTCCCAGGACAAGATGTACAATACAGTTGTGACTCATAAGGTTATTTTCAGAAATAGACTGCCAAGCCTTTCTTCCTGGTATATCTCTGTCTGAAGGCTCCACTGGAACCTGTCCACTGTGGGTGACCCTGTTGATGTCTGAAATACCAATGGCATAGCTCCCGGTGTAACAGTAACATGCAAACTATCTGAGTACAGCAAGCTGACAAATGCGTGGTATTGTTCCAGAGTTTCCCTCTACTGCTGATTCAGAAGAAAGAAAAAAAAAATCCTGACCACTGAGGTCCCTGAAACTCTCATACCAACCCTGTTGTTGTTTGTTGTTAAATGCCATCAAGTCGCAGGCAACTCATAGCGACCCTATGAAGGAGAGTCCTCGACGCTTGGGTGCCTTTCATCCTCTCTCCAGGTTCATAGGGTTTCCGAAGGCAAGATCCTATGGAAGTGGATTCCACTCCTACTGCTTGTAATTTGCTGCATGACCTTAGCCAAGTCCCTTCTTCTCTTGTCATAAGTTTTCTTATCTGTATCAGCGAGTGTTTGACTAAGAAGCTCTATAAAGGCTTTCTGGCTTCAGTTTTAAAGAATTTGTCTACAATATGAACTAGTACACAGGAGATGTTGAAGATGGCCATTCCTGGAGTCCTGATCTGTTCAGACTAGCCATGGGTGGCTCCCCATAACAAAGGAACTCACAACCCTAAATGCACACAGGGGATATGGGGATCTGCAGGCTGGTGGGAGGCTTGGAGCCAAGCAGGGGAACAGTCTACGAAGGCCAAGTGTGAGGGGCAGGTGGGAAACAGGTGATTCCAATGTCCATTCACTTCCAGAGGTCAGTGAGGAGCAGGTGCCTGCCTCTCCAACTCTGTCCTACATCCTCCTGGCTGTCCACAGATACGTGGACAGAACTCTGCAGCTAGGGTCAAAGAAAGTGGCCAATCCTGTCTCTGTGGCTTCCTAGCCAAGTAGCCTAAGGAAAAGCATCTTCCAAGCCTTCTCTCCTTAGCTGTAAAGCAGGCTCTCCATCCCGCTTTGGGAAATGATGTTCATTACAAGAATGATGTTCCTCCTTACTCAGAAGCTTGACCCTGCTAGCTGTGGGTCGATAGGGGTCTCCTGATTGTGTGGTTAGAAAGGAAGCAATAGAGCTCAGGAGGCAGCCATCTGCTCTAGGCCACACATCTGGGTCAATATCTCTATACTGGCCTCTCTCCTCCTTGGACCAGCACAGACCAGATTCAACCAACCCAGCATTTAAAGCACCTTAAATAGAAGACAGAATCTGGGCCTCTCGTTAAGATGAAGACAAAAGATCTGGACTGGACTCCAATCCTGTCACCAACATGCTATGTGATTCTGTCAGGTCGCGTGACCTTGTTGGGCTCCCCAAAGACTCAGTGTCCAGAACCTCCTATCTCCACGTTGTTGCTAAATGTCAACAAAATAAAGTGCTTCATGGTCCTGCACCCTCTCTGTCATGGGTTGGGGATCAGATCACTGTGATCGACAGGGTCTTCATGACTGGTTTTTCTAAAGGATATCACCAAGCCTATTCAACATCAGAGCAACAAGCAAGCCTCTAATGGCAGATGGACGGGTGGCGGGAGTACAGGAGGAGCACTGGACAGGAATCAAACTTGGGACTGGGGACTCCTGCCCCTCACCACTGAACCCCCACTGCCCTTGTTAGAGCCTTCACAGCATCTGCCTCAGCTTCATCCTGCCACAGCGAGGAACTCTCTGATTCTGCACCTAGCCTTTCAGGAGGCTGAGAACAGTTTATGAAGTGGGGAGGACACTCAGTAAACAGTGGAGCCAACCCTAAGTTTTCAGTCCTTGATCCCAGCTCCTGAGGGCCCCACTTGGCCACCACTCTGTCATGTCCTCTGAATCCTGATAATGTGCAGCAGTAGTCCACACAGGAACATCTAACTCTGCAGAGCCCTTTCACTCACATCACCTTCTTTCAGTTCTCACCAGAGTCTCCTTATGAGTCTCAACCCTGAGGCCCTGAGAGACTGTATGACTGATTCCTTTCAAAAGGGGATAAGGTCTCAGAGTCTGAGCCATTGGCAGCAGGGATGTGGGGTGCTTAGGATTCAGGATTTTGAAGGCAGACACACCTGAGTTTACACTCAGATTTGATTCCTTCCTGTTGTGCAGATCTTGGGCAAGAGATCTAAAATCTCATGCCTTCTCCGTGAGACAGAGGATAAGATGGATTTACACAGTAAGCGTGAGCATATCAGAGATAGTAAGGACGGGACAGCACAGGATCTGTTCCGACTTGTGGCTTACAGGATCATTATGAGTTGTAATTGACACAATGGCTCTGATCAACAACAACCATCCTTTCCCTCACAGGGTTACTGTGAAAACGGAATGGGCTAAAGCAGAGCATCGGTCAGGAGGAAGCTCCTCAGTGAGAAGGACTGACACACTGGCTGTCACGGTGGGCTAACGGGTGACACAGGTTGTGAGCATGTCAGGAGGATGAGCCCGGGGTTTGTAGGCAACTCAAAAGCACCTTACAATGACATGCTGGAAAATTTAAATTGTTCTGATTTCTTATAGGAAGACAAAAATAGATTCATGTGTTTTTAATGATATGGGATATAAATAAATAAGATTTATGAAGAAAACAAAAAAAAAGTGGAATGTGATAGTGCTGAAAACAGGCAGGATGTACAAGTATTCAATGAGCAGCAATCACTGCCATCTTTTAGCTTTTTCAAAATCATTTTTTGAGATGTGAAGTCCTTTTTTTAAAAAATGTTATTTTATTATTTTTTGTGCATGTACCGTCAAATCAGATCTGACTGGTACAGGAGGAAACTGTCCCTCCTTCTCCGGCAGAGCATCTGGTGGATTCGAGCAGTGTACCTCTGGGATTGCAGTACAGCTTCTTGCCAGTAGGCCACCAGAGCTCCCGTGAAGGCCTTCTATAAAAAATGAAATCTTAGATTAAAAAAACTCCTCCAGGCAGAACTCATACTGCCCCAGGTGAGGTCTGGCTGCCCAGCAGTGGTGGGAGCTGAGAGGAGGCCCCTAACCCAGCCCCAAGCAGCTTTACATGCTTTCTGTAAATTATCCTCAGTCTCCTGAAAAGCTAGACTTGGAATGAAAGAACTTCATTTCAGAGCAGGGTGAAGCAGACAAAGACACTGAAGGTTCTATCAGGGGCATCTGTGGCTCAGTGGTAGAATTCTTGCCTACCATGCAGAGACCTAGGTTCAATTCATAGCCAAAGAAGCTCATGCACAATCCTCCAATACTTGGAAGATCTTCTACATTTCCAGCTCAAAGGTGTCCACACTAGTCTCAGCCAGCACCCCTGCCCTCGGTACATTTCTTGTGGATTTCTGAGGAAGGAGCACTTAAGGCCACCCTCCCTACCAGTCCCCACCTGCCCACACTGGGCTCACCTCCAGCTTCTGCTTGGTGTCTGCCCCCAGCAGGTCACGGACATCTTCATTGTAGATCTCCAGGTAGGAGGCCCGGACCAGGAACTTGGTATTCTCTGCACACTGCAAGGAGGGGACAGGTTACCCTTGAGACCTTGGCAGCCAGTGACCTGGGGTCCCAAAGGTAGACAATCACTGGAGGATAGAAGATAGAGGTCAAAAAGCATCTCCCTCCACCTGCCCATCTGTCTGCCTGTCCCACAAGTTCTCCTCTCCAAACAGATCCTCAGGCTTCTCAAAATTGCATGATTTTCATACTGCGAAGTACTTGTCTACTGCTTTCTTGCTGACCTCACAGAAAGAAGAGAAGGACCTCCCTGCTATGTAAGAGGAGGAACTGAGGCCATAAGGAAGGCCTGGACTAAGCACTAGCCTGGGGCTCATCCTTGGAAGCCCTCTCAGCCTCTACACTCTGCCTTGGGCTTATCACAATGGTATACTGTCCTCAGAAAGTGACTAGCATCTGCTGCCCCCACTCTATCTGTGCTCAGCATTCCCCATGGGCATGAATGGTCACCAAAGCAGGTCTTCTCTATCTATTTATTTGTTGATGGGCAGTTGGGTTGTTTCCAACTCTGTGCTATTGTGAATAAAGTAGCAATAAACATGGGTGTACATATAACAAATACTGTGCAACACCACTGTTAGAAAATAGGACTGACAGGGGTTGCAGGTAACTAAGAAAAAAGGGGATAAATAATGTGCATGGCATTGAAACATATGAGGGAGAGAACTGTATAAAAGGAATATATGATTAGGTATTATTGGCATGACAAGAGTCCAGAATAAGAGCTGCATAGTTAAGTGGTGGTGGTAGGGGTACTGTCTAACAAGGAAAGAACTTTTTTCCTAAGAAAAAAGTGAACTGGTGGCGGGGGGAAGAGAAATCCAAGTTCTTTATAAACTTACAATAAAATCTCAAAAAGAAAAAAGCAGGTCTTACCTGCAGTGTGGACACTGGGACTATGTTCAAAGCTTAGTCTTGACTCAGTCCATAAGGGTTTGGAACCTCCCTTCTCTACCTCAGAAATGGGGTTAAGAGTGACCTCCTGTGTCAGCAAGGGGGCCAATAAGATCATGACACAAAGAGTTCTACCTTTGTCAAAAGGCTTGGTCAATAAAGATAAATTATTATTGCTTATGACCACATCTCAGACTATCTATGTGCAGTTAGGAAATGTTAAAATCCAGTAGTGGAAGGGGAAAACCATGGTGCTGGTAGTTTTCTCCATTTTAAGTTTTTCTCCCATCGCCTTTTCAGAAATTGGAGCCTCCCTCTGCTGATCGACACCAAGCCCAGCCTGGGCTCTGATTCCCTCTCAGGTCCCTGCTGCAGGTGCCCTGGGGACCATTCACGACAACATCTCAGGAGCCCAGAGGCCTTGCGCACCGCCCTGGCCCTTCCCTCCTGGAGGCCCATTACCTGGACACTTTCAAAAATGTGCTCGAAGGCCCTCGGGATGATGCCCCTCTGGGAGGGAGGTTCCGGCAGGCCCTGCATGGTGAAGGACTTCCCGCTGCCCGTCTGGCCATAAGCAAAGATGGTGCCATTATAGCCCTCGGTGACACCCTGTGTGGGAGAAAGCAGAAACCAGGGTGCTCCAGCAGACTGAACTCAAGCCAGGACTACCCATGTCCTTATAGACTCCCCGGGGGCTCCTTGCCCACTGGCCCAAGGGTGAGGCAGAGAGTACAGAATGGAGGAAACAGACTTTGTCCTCAAGTTCATGAGAGGACTGTGTAACTGTGCATGGGAAGAGCCAGGCTGCCTGGGTTCAAATCCCAACTGCACCTTTTACTGGCTGAACCCTCTAGGGACTGAATTCATAAAAATTCAAAAATTCATGAAATTTCCACCCACTTATAAAAATGTGTTAGAATCCTAACCTCTACATCCATCCTGTGGCTGGAGCCCTGGTAGCACAAGGGTTAAGGCATCTGGCTGCTAATCAAAACGTAGGCGGTTTGAACTCATCGGTGACTCCATGATGAGCAGCCCTGGGATCTGCTTTCACAGATCACAGCCTAGGAAATCCCAGCGAGCAGTTAGTTCCCTGTGCTATATGGTCACTGAGTCAGGAGCAAGTTACAACACACCTGTGGATGCAATCCTATTTGTGAACAGGGTTTTCTTTGTCATGTTAATGAGGCCCTGTCAGTGTAGAACATGTCCTAAACCTAATCACCTCTGAGTCATAAGGAGCCAGGGTGCTATGTAAAATCTGCCAAGGAATCTAGAAACATCAGGACTACAGAGGCTAAAAGAGACAAGGGTGTCTCCACAAAGCCAAAAGAGAGAGCCTTCCTCCAGGAAAAAAACCAAAACCCACCCATTGATGTCAAGTGAAATCGACTTAGAGCTGACTGTTCAGCAAGTTTTCAGGATTCCTTAATCTCACAGAAGGAGAGAGGCCATCTTTCTCCCTCAGAGCCCTGGGGAATTTGAACTGCCAGAGAGATACCACCTTTGAGTTAGCAGTCTCCATAGCCTATGCCACCACAGCTCCTTCCTTCCTCTAGAGCAAAGCAGAAAGTCAAATCCCAGGACCATCACTGGTGCATCTCTTGCTGATATAGCGGCCAAGAAGAATCAAATTCCTGAAGTTGCAAAGGCTCAATAAGAACAGGTTATCAAGACTGCCAAGGAAGCAAAAAAGGCTAAACAAGCACCTAAAAAGACAGCAATAGCTGCTCCCAAGGCTCCCACAAAAGCAGCACCTAAAGAAAAAATTGTGAAGCCTGTCAAAGTTTCTACTCCCTGAGTTGGGGGAAAATGCTAAATTGGCAGCTGAGACTTAAATATTCAATTATTTTTAAAAATAAGTCAAACTGTAATCTACTCTGAACACTGACTCTGTTCACAGGGACTGATTCACAGCCTCCCAGGGGGCACACTTGTCTCTCAAGGTTTCCAAAGCTATACACTGTTAGGGAAACAGACTGCCACACTTTGTTCCTGTGGAGCAGCTGGTAGGTTTGAACTGCCAACCTTCTGGTTCGCAGCTGAGCATTTTAACAACTGTGCTAACAAAGCTCTGTTTCCCTAAATTTGGTGCCCTGAATTCTGACTCCTAGCCTTCTTAGCAAGGAGAAAACAGATCTCTGTCCATTAAAGCTGTCCACTTGTATTTCAGTCACAATGCGGTAGGAAACGAAGATATGGGCTGTGTGCGTCTGGGCTGGTCTTGCTCAGGCACACTGAGTCTCACCTTCTTCATTATTTCAGGATATGCTTGTTGTGAGGTTTCCATGTGAATCATCACATGTGTCCACACAGCAAGCACCCAGCACAGTTCCCCAAGCAGAGGCACTCACGGTCTGTCTGGAATGTGGTGACATAGGCAGAGGGGAAAGGGAACCTGGCAAAGATCAAGTGACCCTCAAACAAAGAATCTCATACAAGTGAGGATGTGTAAAAAACCATGCATGTAATGGACAGAGAAGGAGTACAAGGAGGGAAAAAAAGACCCCAGTGGGGAGAACTGGGGAAAGCTTCACTGGTGGGAGGGACTAGAGCTGAAAGGCTGCCCTGGATCTGGATAAATGGCCAAGAGAGGAGGAGAAAGTATCTTTAAAAAACAAAACCAAAAACAAAAAAAAACACCAACAAGGATCCAGGAAGCTAGGGCAAGAGAGATGGGAAAGAAGGCTGGGAAGGAAGAGAGGGGATAAACTGGATAGCATCTCGAGAGTCAGTCTTCATTCCCTCAGAAAGTACACAAGTACTAAGCATATTTTTCAGGCTATGCTGTGTGTCTTTCTGGGATAAGGCAGTAGGTGAATGAACAGGTAAAGAGTCCCTGCACTGACGGTGTCTGGTGTTAGGGTCCAGAGAACTACTCCCAGGCCCCAAGGGCCCACATGACATCTCTGCTTGGTCCTGCAGCAGAGGCCCTTCCTGAAGGGGGAGGCCAGAGCTCAGCACAGAGCTCAACATCCCCAGGAACTTCTGGGGAAGGAAGACCAGAAGTCAAGTTCACAATGCCTCTGAGGGAGAACAGAAATAGAGGCGACCCTCTCTGTCAGAGAATCACTTCAGGGGGTCTGCACTTTTCACAAGGACACAGTGATAGGGCTTACTGCAAAGGCAGAGAAAATGGCAGTGAGCCATGCAGCCAAGAGTCAAGCCTGGGCTCCTCAAGGCCACTTCTAGGGAGAGCTGCAAGCAAGGGGCACAGGAGCAAGCTGCAGAAGCTCTTGGGATGGAGAGGGGCGGGGCATCAGTTTAAACACACCTGGGAAAGGGGCTGTGTAAAACCCACAGCTGCACCATTTGGTACGGCAGCCACCACATACTTAAGTTGGTTTATCTTTATGCAATTTAATTCTAATTAACTTACATTTAAAATTACAAACTAAACTAGTGTGAAATGTTTTCCCGTTAAAGATAACTTCTGTGTTTCATCTTAACTGTTAAAATGTTGACATGTGTGTTCTAATTATAAAACACAAAGATTTTGAAGACTCAGTACACAAAAATGTATTCCTGTCGTTATGTGCCATCAAGCAACCATATGAACAACATATCTGAACCCTGTCCTATCCTGTGCCAATCTCATCATATCCGACACACTCGAGCCCACTGCTCCAGTTACTCTGTCAATCCATCCTATTGAGGCTCTTCCTCTTTTTTTGCTGACCCTCCACCTTTCCAAGCATGATGTTCCTTTCCAAAGCATAGGCCAAAATATGTGAGATAAAGCTTTGCCATCCTTGCCTCTAAGGAGCACTCTGGCGGCACCTTCTCCAAGACACATCTGTTCTTTCAGCAGTCCATGGCATATTCAGTGCTCTTCTGCAACACCACAATTAAAGACATCAACTGGGAACAGAGAAGAGGGATCAGTAGTTGGAAAACAGGGACTAGGTGACAGGTAAGAAGCTGGAGACAGAATGTTAGAATTTTGCACAATCAATGACTTATTGCAAATATGTTTTATAAGAAACATAAATGCAGGCTATCCACCTAGATTTCACCTGATAGTATGCACAGGAATCAGATCGATTACATCCGTGGAAAGAATCACCGGAGAAGCTCAATATAAACCGTGAAAACTAGGCCAGGTGCTGATCGTGGAACAGGCAGCCAACTACTCATATGCAAGTTTAAGCCAAAGCTGAGGAAAATTAAATCAAATCCATGGGAACCAAAATTTGACCTTGAGTCTATCCCATCTGAATTTCAAAACCATCTCAAGCTTTGAACACTAATGAAAAAAGACCAAATAAGCTGTAAAATGATATCAAGAACATCATCCAGGAAGAATGCAAAAGGTTATTATAAAGGCAGAGGAGAAAGAAAAGACCAAAATGAATGTCAGAAGGGACTCTGAATATTGCGCTAGAGTGCCTAGAAGCCAAAGCAAAGGGAAAAAAATCAAGATATTAAGGAGTTGAACAGAAGATTCCAAAGGGCAGCATGGGAAGACAAAGTAAAGTTTTACAATGAAATGTGCAAAGATCTGGAGTCAGAAAATCAAAGGGGCTGAACTCGCTCAACATTTCTCGGGGTTGTGTGTGTGTGTGTGTTTATTAATTTTTATAAAAATTTAGATATTTTGGATTTCCATTCATTCACTGTTGCACTTTTCTCCCTGCCCACCCCTCCCCTCCAGTTCCTTCTTCTCTTTGAAAAGTAAAATTCTCTCATTGTTATACAATCCCTCCGCCCAAATCTACTCCACTGCAGCCTTTGTTCTGGAATCCTGTCACAACAATAATACCTAATCATATATCCCCTTTAAACAGTTCTCTCTCTTATCTGTTTCAACGCAGTTTACATAATTTATCCCGTCTTTCTCAGTTTTCCCCCAACCCCAATGTTAGTCCTGTTTTACAACAGTGGCACTCAGCAGTATTTGTCATTTTGTGTCTAAGATATTTCACTCAGCATAATGTCTCCAGGGTGACCCATTTTGAATATTTCATGAGTTCCTTGTTTTTCAATGCAGCGTAGTATTTCATACCACAGCTTCTCTATCCATTTGTTTGTTAATGAGCACTTAGGTTGTTTCCAACTCTTGCTATTGTGAACAAAGCCGTGATAAACTTGGGTGGCAGTTATAGTTTCTTTAGGGTTTATTCCCAGTAGTGGAATTGCTGGGTCAAATGGTATTTATATTTCCAACTTTTTTTTTTTAATTTCCAACTTTTTGAGAAAGCACCATACTGCCTTCCACAGTGGTTGCACCATTTTACACTCCCACTAACAGTGAATGTTGTTGTTGTTTGATGCCATAGAGTCGTAGAGGACTCATAGCGACTCTATGAATGAATGGCCTGAGCACTGTTCGTACATAGAGTTTCCGGAGGCAAGCCATTTTGGAAGTGGATATCGCTCCTGCTTCCAGGCTTGATTTAGTTGGGAAGCTCCAGTCAACACTGTTCACCATGGGTACCCATTACCACGACTGGCACATCACCTAACAGTGAATAAGGGCTCCAGTTTCTCCACAACCTCGCCAACATTTTTTGTTTGCTGTTCTGTTAAATTTTGCTATTCTTACTGTGGTGAGATGATATCTCATAGTTGTTTTGATTTGCATCTCTCTTAGAGCTAGCGATTTTGAACATTTCTTCATGTGTTTGTTTGCCATGCACAGCATTTCTTAAGCTGAAGGAAGTGAAGAACAAATTCAAGTCTCGAGTTGCAATTCTTAAGGATGCTTTGGGCAGAACATTAAAAGGTCCAGGATCCCAAAAAGGGACAAATGCTATATGGTGCCACTGTTGTAGAATGAGGCCGACATCAGGGTGGGGGTAAGACTGAGAAAAACTGGATAAATTAT
>NW_006399778.1:11245770-11248568 GCF_000299155.1 Elephantulus edwardii | reverse complement strand
GGGGAGAAAAGTGCAACAATGAATGAATGGAATTCCAAAATCTCTGTAGATAGATGTTTATTGAAATAAAAAAAAATAAAAATAATTTTTTTAAAAAAAAGATCCAGGATCCATTAAAAGAAGATGGAAAGAGTATATAGAATCATTGTACCCAAAGGATACAGAAGAAGTTCATGAAACAATGTAGGAGCAAGAGCCAGTGGTGATGAAGGAAGAAGTTCAAGCTGCTCTGAAAAAATTGGCAAAAAATAAGGCCCCAGGAATTGATGGCATACCAATTGATATATTTCAACAAAGAGATGCTGCCCTGGATGTGCTCACCAAGCTGTGCCAAGAAATCTGGAGGACAACCATTTGACCAACTGACTCAAAGAAATCTGTATTTGTTCCCATTCCAAAGAAAAGTGAGCCAACAGAGTGTGGAAATTATCAAACAATATGATTGATATTACATGCAAGCAAGATTCTGCTGAAGATTATCCAAAAATGACTGGAACAGAACATCAACAAAGAACTGCCTAAAGTGCAGGCTGGGATTAGAAGAGGTTGTGGTACTAGGGATATTATAGCTAATGTTAGATGGATCTTTGCTGAAAGGAGAAAGTATGAGAGGAATGTCTATCTGTGTTTCATTGACTACGCAAAGGCATTTAATTATGTGGATCACAACAAACTGTGGCTGACTCTGAATGGGAATCCCAGAACATTTGATTGTGCTTGTGAAGCCTATACTTGGACCAAGAAGCAGTCGTCAGAACAGAGTAAGGAAAACACTGCATGGTTCAAAATTGGGAAGGGTATGTGCCAGAGATGTGTCCTATCTCCATACCTTTTCAATCTATATGCAGAAAGATTATTCAGGAGGCTGGGCTCTAAGAGGAGAAATCTTTGTTATGCAGAAGACACAATCCTGCTTGCTGAAACGGAGGATGGCCTGAAGCACTTGCTGCAGAGGGACAAGAACTGCAGCCTTCAATATGGATTGAGGCTCAATGTCAAGAAAACAAAGATTCTCACCAGTGGGCCAAATGGCAGCATCATGATAGATGGTAAAGAGATTGAGATTGTTAATAGCTTTAGTTTGCTTGGCTCCACTATCAAAACTCTTGGTACCAGCAGCCAGGAAATTAAAAGATGAATTGTATTGGGAAAGTCTGCTGTCAGAGACCTCTCCAAACTATTGCAGAACAGTGGTGTCAGTCTGGAGACTAAGGTGCACCTGATACAAGCCATAGTCTTTACAATCACTTGCTATGCATCAGTAAGCTGGACAATGACTAGGGATGATAGAAAGAGAACTGATGCCTTTGAGCTGTGGTGCTAGAGAAGAGTACTGAATATACCATGGATTGCTAGGAGAACAAACAGGTAACAGGTTTATCCTAGAGAGGGTGAAACCAGGCTGCTCCTTGGAGGCAAGGATTCTGAAGTTTCATCTGACATACTTTGGATGTGTTACAAAGCAGGACTAGGCCCTGGAGAGGGATATCATGCTTAGGAGGGTGGAGGGGCAGCGCAAGAAAGAAGATCCTTGATGAGATGGACTGATTCAATGACTGGGGTAATGGGGATAGATGTGTCAGAGACAATAAGATTGGCACAGGACAGAGCAGGGTTTAGGGCTGTTGTACATAGGGTCACTATGAGTCACAAGCGACCGACAGTACATAACAACAACAACATCCTTAATCGCTGTCCAGTTCTCAGGCATAACAAGTGATTGTAAGACCATGGCCTGAATTAGGCACACCTTAGTCTTCAAACGGATATCATTACTCTTCAGTACTCTGAGGAGGCTGCTGCGAGGAGACTTTCCCAGGATATTATATCTTTCTATTTCTTGACTCATAGAGCCAAGGGTGTTGACTATGCGTCCAAGTAAGATGAAACTGTTGACAATTTCAATTTTTTTCTCCACCTGGTTGTGAAATTTTTTTTATCTTCTTGATGTTGAAATATAATCTGTATTGAAGCTTGTAGTCTTTGATCTTCTGCAGCAAGCATTTCAAGTCCTCCTCACTTTCATCAAGCAAGGTTGTGTCATCTGCATAAACATAAGTTGTTGATGAGTCTTCTCTCTTATCCTGATATATTTTTCTTAATAGAGTTTCTTAAATTATTTCTTTAACAAAAAGATTTAATAGATAGAAAGGATACAGCCTTGACACACACTTCTCTTAATCTGATCTTATATCAAAATTATAGTATCTTGTTTGGTTTTTGGAAAAGTATAGTATCTTGTAGGGTTTAGGGCTACTGTACATAGGGTCACTATGCATCGCAGGTGCATAACATTCTATAACATGTTTGGAAGCAGGAGTAGCATCCACTTCCTAAACAGCTTGCCTACAGAAACTCTATGAACTTTGATAATTTCCAGTAGGTGTAGAGGGGCTTCAGGCCTTTTGTTCATAGAGTTACTATGAGTCGTGCTCAACTCAAGGCAGCCAACAACAACAATAATAATTATATAATGTGAACTAGTATAATATGAAGTTGCTATGCATCAGAAAGCTAGACAATGACTAGTGATGATAGAAGAATTGATGTCTTTGAGCTGTGGTGCTGGAAAAGAATACTGAACATACCATGGACTGCTAAGAGAACAAACAGGTTTGTACTGGAAAGGGTGAAATCTGGCTGCTCCTTGGAGAGAAGGATTCTGAGACTGTCTGACATACTTTGGGCATGTTGCAAGGAGGGATCGATCCTTAGAGAGGGTCATGATGCTTGCAAGGGTGGAGGGACAGCACAAGAGAGAAAGACCCTCAATGAGATGGATTGATTCCGTGACTGGG
>NW_006399778.1:11219748-11242590 GCF_000299155.1 Elephantulus edwardii | reverse complement strand
AACAACAACAACAACAACATGACCTGTATCAAGTGCACCCTCGTCTTATTGCTCTTCAGTGCAGAGGTCTCTGGCAGCAGATTTTCTCAGTGCAATTCATCTGATGTCAAGAGTGTTGTGGAGCCAAGCAAACAGATATTGTTCTAAATCTGAGCATTCCGATTAAGACAGATTAGGAAGAAGGATTGGCCATCCACTTCCGAATTAGCAGGCCTTCAAAAACCCTATGTACAACAGAACTTATGTAAATAAAATTGTGGAGCAAAGGAAGCTGAAATTGTTTAACAACCTCAATCTCTTCTCCATCTATCATGGTTCTGTCAATTGGCCCAGTGGTGAGAATCTTTTTCTTTCTGATGTTAAGCTTCAATCAATACTAAAGACTACAGTCCTTGACCTTCTGTAGCAAACACTCAAGGTCTTCCTCAGTTTTAGCAACCAAGGTTATCATCTGCATAATGTAAGTTGTTGATGAGTTGGGGTTAAAGAAAATGTGGGGGTTTCTTAAAATTTTTTATTGATTTGCTTACAATAACTTGTTTAAAATATTTTTTGTACAATTATTTTTAAATTTTCTACTAGTTTACAAAATTCAAATTGTTTTTAAGAACAAATTTTTTCAATTTCCCTCACCCTGCCCCCATCAAATCCCCCCTCCCACTGCATATTCTCATCCTTCTGCTTCCACCCTCTACAATAATGGTTTTATACAATATTTATCCTTGTGAGACTGAGTTAGTTCACTCAGCATAATGATCTCCAGTCTCTCCCTAGTTAGGTAATAATTTACAAAATCATTGCTACTGCATGCAAGAACATGGAAACAAGCCAAAACGTCCAACCACAAATGAATGGATTGAGAAATTATGGTACATTCACACAATAAAATATATTCTTAGAATTAATTCCATCTGTTTCTTTTTCATTTAAAATGTAAAGTAAGCAACACTGTGATCCTCATGCCATATTCTTCTAATTAACAACCTGTGATATGTAAATGACACAGCCTTGCTCGCTGAAAGAGAACTGGAAGCATTTACTGATGAGGATTAAAGACTAAACAGCCTTCAGTATGGATTGAATCACAACATACAAAACACAAAAATCATCAGGTCTAGACCAATAAGCAAGTATCATGGTAAGCACAGAAAACACTGATTTTGTCAAGGATTTCCTTTTAGTTGGATCCAACAATCAAAGCCCAGGGGAGAAGCAGTCAGGAACTCAAGAGACATATTATGTTGGGCAAATCTGATGTACAAAGGACCTCTTAAAAGTGCCGAAGACATCATTTTGAGGAGAAAGGTATGCCTGGTACAAATGATGTTATTCTCAAGCACTTTATATGCATACAAAAACTGGGCAATGAATAAGGAAGACCAAAAAAGAATGGGATGCCTTTGAGTAACAGTGTTAGTGAAGAATTTAAAAATATAACCATAACTTTAGCTTGCTTGGGTCCACAATCAACACTCTTGGTACCAGCAGCCAGGAAATTAAAAGACAAATTGCACTGGGAAAGTCTGCTACTATCAAGGACATCTCCAGAGTACTGAAGAGCAACGATGTCAGTCTGGGGACTAAGGTGCGCCTGATACAGGCCATCATCTTTGCACACTACCCACCAGAAAGCCGGACAATGCCTAGGGATGATAGAAGGGGTGATGCCTTTGAGCTGTGGTGCTGGAGAAGTGTATTGTGTATTGCTAAGAGAACAGAGAGGGTGAAACCAGGCTGCTCCTTTGGAGGCAAGGATTCTGAAGCTTTGTCTGACTACTTTGGACATGTTGCAAAGAGGGACCAGTCCTTGGAGAGGGACATCATGCTTGGGAGGGTAGAGGGACAGCACAAGAAAGGAAGACCCTTGATAAGATGGATTGATTGATTGACTGGGGTAATGGGAGTAAGTGTGTCAGCGACAATAAAATTGGCACAGGGTTTAGGACTGTTGTACATAGGGTCGTTATGAGTTGCAGGTGACTCGATGGCACATAACAACCACCACCACAATTTGCGAGGATAACATACCTGTTTTGGAAAATGTACAGCTAGAATGCTCCTTAGAAGCAAGAATGGGGATGGACTTTTTCTCGCACTGTGGACACGTGATTCCTGGAGAAGGACATCACATTTGGTAGAAGGAAAAAAGGCAGATCCTCAATGACACGGAGTGACCCAGTGGCTGCAACGAAAGGCTCATACACAGCAATGACAGCAGTGACAGGTTTAGGACCATTCTGTTGTGTGTAAAGTCCCTGTGAGTTAGAACTGACTTGATTCACCTAAGAACATGTAACTTACATTATGTCTATTGGGAAATATTACTCTAGCACTATGCTGCCCAACATGGTAGCCACTGACCATATGTGGCCATGTAAATCAAGCTAAATAAAATAAAAATCCAGTCCCTCAGTCAAATTTATCAAATTCCAAGTGCTCAACTGCCACTTGTGGCTGTGGACACCTAGCTGGACAGAGCAGAGAACATGTCCATCGCTGAAGAAAGCTGTACAGAGCAGTGCTGCCAGGCCCACCTCTACTGCTATTTACTAAACAGGTTTTCTAAAATTAACAGGAAATTGATTTTCTTTTGAAGATGTTATCCTCATCAATAATTCTCACCAAATTATATCAACAGTATCTATCCCCTGCAGGCACTTAGAAGGTTGGTGCGAATCAGAAGCAACTTTAAGTGTGAACCAGGTTTGGAGAAGGGAGGAAAGTAGACTGACTGAGAGAAGAGCCCACAGATCAGGCAGCTGGCTAGGCAATTGAGGGGCTCAAGGTAGGGCATGCAGAGTCAGCTAAAGGGTGGACCTGGGGCAAACAGCACCCAGGAGAACTTAAGGGATTACTCAGTGTGACAAGAGATCAGAGACAGGCTAGATTCAAGGGGTGGAGAAGAAAAACAGTAAAAGCAGAAAATTCGGACAGCTTGCTGAATTACCAAAAGTGCTGACTGCTTCAGAGTGGGATCTGAGGGCTGTTCTAGAGTCCTAAGTCACAGGCCCTGGGAGCAAGATCAGCGCCCACAGGGCAGAGATGCTACCACTCAGCCCTACCAAGACAGATGATCCTGGCTCAAAGGTGGCCTAAGCTGTGATGTGCTTAACTATCTGCATGCTGCTCATTTATTAGGAGGGAGTGCTGGTGTCCTAGTGGTAAGGCTCTGTACTGCTATCCCAAAGGCATGTGGTTCAAATCCACCAGCTGCTCTGCATGAAAATGATGGGGAATTTTCTTTCATGTGATTTACAGTCTCTGAAAACCTGCTGGAGGGTCAGCTATGAGTCAGTTCCAATTCGACAGTACACAACAACAGCATTTAATAGGAGGCAACAGGATGGTACATAGGGATTAAGTGCCACTGGAAATCAGCAGATAGGAATCAGAATTGCTCCATGACTCTCTAGACCTAGGTCTCCATTTCCTCATCAGGAATAATGTTCACTCCTGTGCTACACATGTCCACACAATTGCTATATGATGCTCTCTTTTATCTGGAAGTCTCTCTCTTCTGCCTTCTTGTCTGGCCAACTCCTCTCATCCTTTAGGTCTCAGCCTGGACAGCGCCTCTTTCTACCCTTGCTTCCCATCCTCTTCAAGTCCAGGTCTGCTAACCTCCTCTACCTTGTTAAAGTTCTCCAGGCTCCTCATACTAATCATGTGAATGTTAACTACTGCTCTTCTGTCTGACCATGAACTTGCTGAAAACAGAGTTCATTCCTGTCCCCTTCTGAAGACCTTTCCCCATGCCTATAATGACACATGCTATGGAGATGTTACCGCTTAGCTGAATGAATACAAAAGAGTGGATGTCATGTTAAGTTTGAGGATCTGCAGGATGTCCAGAGGCAGATGTCTATCAAAGAACTGCAAGTAGAGTCAGAACTCGGGATGGAAGGGCAAGCGGAAGACAGATGGGATATGATTCTCCCTGCGAGCTGTGGTGCCCTGAGGGTCCTGAGAAGGGAGTCCTTCTCATTGGACCATATCCAGAATCGGGGCAAGGGGGGAGGGACACCCCTCCCAAGATACCACACCACTCCCGGAGCAAGGTTAAAGCTGAGCAGGAGGAAAGGCCCAGGCCAAGGAAGAACACACTCTTCAAGTCTTCCAGATGCCAAAAAACAAAGGCGGACTGGGTTGTTGCTCTGGGAAATATGTTTCCATCATAGAAGATGTGTACACACAGGCTGGTCCTCTACTTGGTTGTGATTCAACCCAATAGGGAAAGGCTGGATCAGACGATCCCTCAGCTTCTGTCACACGATACAGGATTCTCAACCACTAGGGACAGCTACCTCCTGTCCCTTTGGCTTCATCTCTGCTGAGATCCTGGCCAGTGGGGAGACCTATGCTTCAGAACACATCAACCCTCTTGGCAAGTCCCAGTCTCAGCAGCCAAATGAGGGGTTCTCTGCACTATTAGCTGGCCTGGAAGCACAAAACAAAAAGGGTTCAAACTTTAGAAAGGACTGTGGCCTAACAACATCTCACTGAACTGGCAGGAAGTCAAGAGCTCCTGGCTGGGAGGTGGAAAGATTCAGTGCTACCTCTGCAAAAAAATTCACTTTGGGAGCTTGGAGGGGTTTCTTCTCTCTGGGCCTCATGTGTGAAATGTGAACACATCCCTTATCATGAAGCTCAAAGAGGTCACCTAGTGTAAGACATGAAAACACAAGTTCTGTAGAGTGTGAGTTTTCTCCCAGAGGAGAAAGAAGATAAATTCAAGCAAAGGTGAAGGCTTGCAGCCCCTCCCAGAGGTGAGTGCACCACCTTTTCTCTACAGTATCTGAGAGCTCTTTCAGAGACCTCTTAGGTAAGTTTGCACCTGTCACCTCTCAGGAAGGGTGCTGTCTGGCAGGAGGAGGTGATGTGGGGCTCTTGAGAGGATAGGAGGTGACTGGGAAAGTGGCTGGGGCTTTTAAAGAAGCCCTGAAGTTCCACTATGTGGGTTGAGGGCACATGGACCTGGGGGCTGGAGTCTTGTGGGAAGGGAAAGGAAAGGGGTGTGTAAAGGCCAGCTTTGGCAGTGGAACAGTGGAGACCAAGATAGGAAAATGGTCAGTGGATTCCATCTGCCTCCTGCTTAGACAAGATTCAGAAGAACTGATTGGTGTCCTTCTGTCTGGCCTGGGAGCCACGCTGTCTCTAGAGGCCCCTCAGGTTGGTCCCACTCCCTTTCCATCAGTCCTGGAAAATAACGGACCGTGTCCAGGCGCCCTCACCTCTACTAGCGGGTAGGCGATCTCGTTGTAGATCTGCTCGGTGAAGTGATCCATGTAATAGGCGCCATCGAAGGTGAACTGCTTGGGGGGCTCATCGGCGGCGCCTGGGTTCTGGATGAAGCACTGGCCCCGCGCGCTGTCCACCGTCACCACTGACTGACAGTTCAGATCCCGCTCCCGCTGGTTCATGGGGCGGCAGCGCACCACCACCTTCACCGACTCAGAGGCCATGGCGCCGTGGCCAGGGGCCCCGGGGCACGGCCTTACGGGGATGCGACACCCAGTGCAAGCGCCCCCAGGTCTGGGGATCCCGGCCAGCCGCAGCCAAGGGGTGGGGGCCGTGCCAGCCGCGGGGGCGGGGCCCGGAAATGAGGGTGGGGCCCCGCGGGGCAGCGGGGCTCCTCAGAGGGCGCCCCGGCGGGGAGGCGGAGGGGCGCGAGGGCCGTGGGGGGTCACAGGGCCGGGGCCGCCGCCTCCTCCTGTGCCCGGGCTCGCCCGTCCCTGAGGCCCGGCCGGGACAGGGACGAGGGGGATCCGCGCTGCAGGCGCCGTCGGAGGGCCCGAGCCCCCGAACCGGCCGGCCGCCTGCCCGCACGCCGCCGCGGCGTTCGCGGTTGCCAGGCAACGCCCGTGGCGTCACAGGCGTCGGCCCCGTAACGTCTTTGCGTTCTAAGCGCCGGGCCGCAGGGAGCGTCGCGCAAAAGGAATTTTCGGGGGGTCGAACGTCGAGCGTCCCTGGCGAGGCGCGCGCGTGGGCTGCATTCCGGGAACGACTGACACCAGCTTCCCCAGAGAACTGCTTCTCCCTTATCTTCTCTAATCCTCACGGCCCCAGCCCGGAGAAGTGAAGCAATTTGCCTGGAGATTGTCTAGTCAAGATTGGGAGCTCACCAGGGAGCCAAGAGCAGAGACCTGACACTGGGGTTAAACGTGAACCAGCCTTCAAGGATTCTGCTGCCCCTGTATTAGCTTAGGGGAAGACTTCCCAGAATCCACAGCATCCTAATGCTTTCGTGTTTGTGTTTTCTTCGACGCAAGATTCTGCTGAAAATTATCCAAAGACGACTGGAACAGCACATCAACAGAGAAATACCAGATGTGCAGGCTGAGTTTAGAAGAGGCCTTGATACTAGGGACATTACAGCTGATGTTAGATGGATCTTGGCTGAAGGCAGAGAGTACCAGAGGAATGTCTATCTGTGCTTCATTGACTATCCAAAGGCCTTTGATTGTGTGGATCACAACAAACTGTGGCTAACCTTGAGAATGGGAATCCCAGGACATTTGACTGTGCTTATGTGAAACCTATACCAGGAGGCAATTTTCAGAACAGAGCAAGGAAACACTGCATGGTTCAAAATTGGGAAAGGTGTTCGCCAGGGATGTGTCATATCTCTCTCTTGGATGCAAAGGAGAGGGGGGGAAAATCCCTTTGGGAGTCATAGTCTTCAGCCAGAGAGGCTCCCATTCTTCCCCTTCCTGATTCTGCACAGGTGCCCCAGTCAGGAGGGTGGCCATTGAGGTTCCCCCAAGCTCCTCTCTGTGTTACCGCAAAGCTATGTTTCTGCCACTTGTCGCCAGAAAAAACCCCAAACAATCTTGGAGACGGGTTAAAGTGGAAAAGCAAAAGTTTTATTCTTATCAGGATATATGATAAGAGCTTCCCAAATGTGTCTCCTTGAAGGCTGAGGGGGCTTTTATACAGGGGAAGCACAGGACAGTGAAGTGTGTGAAAACTCTCCCAGTCCCTCCTCTCGTCCAGATGTTCAGCCTGCTGATTGTGCCAGAGATAGGTGCCATCTCTATATCATGAGAGAGTAACTCTCCACTGTAGCTTGCAAGGCTTCTTGTTGTTGTTGACTGCCTTTGAGTCAAGCACAACTCATAGCGACCCTATGAACAAAAGGCCTGAAGCCTTTCTATAACGATCAACATTTATCAAAGTTCATAGAGTTTCCAGAGGCGTGTTGTTTAGGAAGTGGAGGCCACTTCTGCAGGGCTTAAGAGGGTAAATTTCAGCTATAGGCTGAAGGGTGGACAGGCAAACATCAACAAAGGGCTCCAGTCTGATAAGGAAGCACCTCTAAGTTCTCAGCTAGACTGAGAGAAAAACCTCCTCCACACAATGTTATAGAAATGAATGGCAGTGTTACTTCAGTGCAGGGTGTTTTGAAAAGTCAGCTTTCAATCCACTAATTGAGATGCTGGTCTTCTACTATTACATCCATCACTTGGAAAGAGAGTCCCTTGGCCTAAGGTTTTATGAAATGTTAATTTTCAGTTAGTTCATTGCTGGTTGCTTGTACATATCAACAGAGAGTCAGCTAGCTACATGTGGACACAGTTCCAGAGACATCAATCCCTGCCTGCCTGGAGCCCACAGTGTAGTAGGGAGACTACCTGAGAAACAAAATCCACAAATGAAAGAGTAATGACAAACTAAAGAGCCCGTTCTAAGGACTATTTAACAAGGGAATGTCTTCCAACCAGAGATCAGGAGATGTTTCCTATGGGTCATTTCTCCTAGATCTCCACTACCTACCAAGGCCAAATACATCTCTGATAAGCCCCCATCAATTTCTTTTCAGATGGTTCTATTCTGAATCTGCCTCAGAGAGAGATATATAGAGATGACCCCTGATAGCCAAGGTGCCAAAGTGTGAAGGCAGAGTTAATCAGGTGTTGTTAGGTACCCTCGAGTCAAGTACAACCCAGAGTGATCCTATGAACAACAGATCTGAACACTGTCCTATCTGGTGTCATCCTCACAATCCCTGCCACACTCAGGTAAGCCCATTACTGCAGTCACTGTGTCAATCCACCTGGTTGAGGGTCTTCCTCTCCTTTGCCATCCTTCCACATTTCCAAGCATAATGTCTCTCTCCAAGGCATAGTCTCTCCTAGAAATAAGACCAACATTTGTGAGATGAAACTTCTCCATCCTTTCCTCCAAAGAGCACTCTGGCTGCACCTTCTCCAGAAAAAGACATACCCGTTTGTTCTTTTGGCAGTCCATGGGATATTCAGTACTCTTCTCCAACAACAGAGTTAAGGGAGTGAAATGAGACTTGATCAGATTATGCAAAGGTCCTGTGGCATGTTTCAGGAGTAGAAGGAAAACTAGAGCTGCCAGAGTATAAGGCTGTGAGCCTTTTCCCTACAGTCAATACCCACGGAAGGTTTTAAGCAGATCATGATTTTTCAATCACTTGCTATGCATCTGAGAGCTGAACAATGAATAAAGATGACAGAAGAATGATGCCTTTGAGCTGTGGTCTGTGAAAGGAAGACCCTCAACCAGGCTGACTGACACAGTGACTGCTGCAATGGGCTCAAGTGTGTCAGAAACAGGATAGGACAGGGTTCAAATCTGTTGTTCATAGGTCATACTCGACAACACCTAACAACAACAAACTGACCCCTTTCAGGGACAACAGGCCAGGATATCTGTCTGGTCTACCATTGGTACCTGAACACTAGCTGGTATTTTTTACAAACAAAAACAGGGAAACTAGACAAAGACCTTGTAGTCCAAAGGAAAAGTCTGTACTAGAGAATCTGAAAAAAGAAAAAAAAAAGTATTTTTATTTGTTTCGAGTTTATAGAGCCAGGAGAACAAAATTACTCTGGTGGTACTGGTTTGAACAGAGAGGAAACGATGATTAAAACATTGAGGACTTCTGCACACGTGGCCAAAAGGCCTTTCACTGTAATGGGAGCAATAAAAGTTATCTAAAGGAATGTTAAAGTGCTTGGGAAAGGCTGGTCTCTTCAGTGTGCTAAATTTCCCCCCAACACTAAGCATTCAGTTGCGAACCAAGAAGTTGCCAGTTCAAATTCACCATCTACCAGAGACAAAATCTGATGATGTGTTCCCCTAAAGATTACAACATTGAACCTCTATGGAGTGGTTCTATTCTATCTCGCAGGCTCATTGCTATGAGTTAGACTCAAGGGCATGCATAAACAGCGTGCTTGTCTGCAGGGATAATTGATGCAACAAACCCACTACTCATTGAGGTAAGCTTTGGTTCCAGCTTCAACCAGTTACCAGTCAGTACTTTCTAGATGCCCATCATCAGGCTGCAATCCAGGGCACTGAAACACCAGATCTCTCCTCACCTGGGAACGTGAGGCCAGGACTTCCATTCATAACCAGGGATTTGTCCAGGGAGATGAAGCCAGCAGAAATGGCTGAGTTTTCAACCTGGGTCCTCATGCATTTTCAGTATAGATTAGTGCTGTTCCTAGTGGAAAGAGCCCTCAAAGAAAATTTCCTCTCATCTTTTAGGACAAGATGTCTCACTAGTCTGGCAAGTGAGTAATAACATGCTCAGGTCACACTGAGTGGAAGTTGTAGGCAAGGCAACATCTGCTTTCTCCAAAATTCACCAAGTTTACTTCCTTGCTCTCTATTTTGTTAGGGCTGCCCTCTTCCTTCCAGGAAGATGAAACATGTTCCTTGTAAGGCTCTGAGCAGTCCTTTCCCAAATTTGGGACAGAGAAGCTCCCTGACTCAAGATTAGGCCTTCAGGACTAGACGTTCATCCAAAATGACCTGGCCTCTAAATGTAACAGTTTGGTAGATTCCTTGTTGTTGAACTTATACCTGATTGCCAGCAGGACTTACTGCCTTAAATTCATCATTTTCCTAAACCCTGAGGCCAAGCCCCCTCTGGCAAGGCCCCCATTAATTCTACTTTTGGTTGGTTCTGCTTGGACTCCATTTTATTTATTTTTTTAATTTTTTTCTATTTTATTATCTTTGTGTGAGTGTACCGTCAAATCAGATCTGACTGGTACAGGAGGAGATTGTCCTTCCTTCCCCAGCAGAGCATCTGGTGGATTCGAACTGTGCGCCTCTGTGATTGTAGTTGCAGCTCCTTGCCATTAGACCACCAGAGCTCCCCTCTGGACTCCATTTTCAAGGAAAGGAAAGAAATAGGGCTGGCCTGTTCAGATGGCTTATGATGCCACAGTCAGCACCACCTTCAAGAAGGCCTCAGCATTGGATGGTTTCCTGGAGCTGCCACCAAACCCTTGAATGTTACCTACATGGGGAGGGGTCTGAACCCTAAGCCTGTGGCTCACTGCTGGCCCTCCTATATGACTCAACAAAGTGAACCCTAGGGGGTGGGAAGGTCTTGGTGATTCCTGGCAGTGTGGGGAGGATGAGAACTGGGGCACCCCTTCTGAGAAAGCTGGATTCACATCCTGTGGGTTTTGGTGTGGCCTAAAACAGCAGTGCTTTCCAAGTGGTACACAGAGCTCCTCTGCAGAGCTCCCTTGCTCTGTCTGCTGGTCCGTCTGTGTAACCTGTGCCAGGTGAGGGTTGGGACAGCACTTTGTCTATCCCATCTTTTTCTGCACCTTCCTATCCCCTCATTCCTTAGAACTCAAGGTAAGGCTCCTTGAGCCTTGGGTGCATGTGGGAAGCAGGCTGTCAGCCCCTGTCTCCGTGCCCACACATTCCACTGAGTCATCTCTGCTCACTCTCAGCGAGGGGCTGACTCACCCCAGATCTTTGCCCAAAGTGAGGACTCACTCCTGCTTCCTCCAGCACCTCTCTCTCCTTTGTCTGGTTTCCTCAGGCAGGAGCTCTCTCCCCAGGCTCCACATCCATCGTGACAAACCTCCCCACCCACCTCAGAGAGCTCCTGTCCTAGGAGCAAGGTGGGAGCCCAGCGATGACAACATCCAAAGTCATCCAGCAGGTTAACGGGAGCTTGGGGTGTCACTGGTCACGTATCCCATGAGAAACCGTCCATCTCCGAATCTTGCGGATTTCCCTCCTACAGGCACTGATTAAAGTAATTAAAGACTGTTCGAAGGGGCGGAGTGACTGGATGTGACTGGTGACCAACGAGGTGGACAAAGGGTAGAGCGACCTGCTGAGGCCCAGGAACTGGGAAGCGAGACCTCCATGCATGGGAGGGCCTAGCCCAGGCCCTGCAGCTCTGCCTCAGACTTGGCATGGCTCAGGGGCCGGAGAGTTCGCGGTGGCCTGCCTTCCGGCCCACAGTCCTGCTCCTCATAGCCAGGGTTCAGGTGGCCCATGTCCAGGGAGCAGAAGAGACTGCGCTCTGTGCCGGCGTGATGCTCCACCAGGGCCTCCAGGCTGGGGAACTCAGCGGGGAGATGCTGGAGAAAGAGGGGCTCAGCTTCAGCTTCCCCTCCCCGAGGATCCCAAAGGGTACTCCCACCCCATTACAAGATCCTGACCCATTTTAACAGGGAGAGAACCAGAGCTCGGAGGGGACATGTCTTGTGCACAGAAGTCAGAGACACCAGTCCCTTGTTCTCTTTCCCAGGCTACAGCCTAGAAGCAAGGGCACAAAGTCCCACCTGCCCATCTCAGTCCCTGAAAACGCAGGGTCCACAACTCTAGACCATGTCATGGGGGTGTGAGCTTAGGCAAGAGCTTGGCTTCTCAGTCAATTCCCTCCTCTCCTGAAAGCTGATGAGTTAAGGTGAGAGAAAGCCAGGAGCCTTACAGAAGTAAAAAGGTGGCCCCTTGCCCTAATCCTAGAATGCACTCTGAAAACCCCCAAAGAGCTGGCATCGTCCTCCAGGCCTGGGCAGAACGGGCAGAGGTGGGTCTGTGGGGGCCAGCAGAGGCAGAGCCAGAGCCAGCAGGCCGCAATAACAAAGGAGCTGCGCAGAAAGTGGAAAGATAAATAAGGGGCAAAGACAGACAATGTGTTCATCTCTGAGATGCCACTGGCTCTGGACTTGTGCAGTTAGACAACTCATTGAGTCAGTCGGAACCAACTCACAGCCAACCCTCTAGCTGTAAATTTCATGGGAGGATATTGCTTATCTTTCTCTTAAGGAACTCCTGATGGATTCAAACTGTCAGTCTTTGTACTGGAAGCACAATTCTCTACCCTCTAGGCCACTCGAGCAGTCAGACGAGGATGGGGCATAAAGGGTTGGGGTGGAGCCAGTGACAGGGCAGTGATTGGCACCCTTACCTCCACGCAGTATCGGCCCAAGTGATTCCGGAAGACCTGGTGAGGTACTACACCACACTGCGTGCGCACTGACAAACACCACTGGCCGGTAGCACCTGGCTCAGGCCATAGCAGGAAGGCCCCAAGCACATCCCTTCTTAGCAGAGCGAGGCTACAGGGTCTGGGGGTACAAAGGGCAGAGGCTGAGATAGGGCCCTTTCGTCTGGGCAACAGACATAACAGCCCACAGCACCCACTGTGGATGAAACACAAGCCTGTGTCACATGTAAACTGGACCCTGAGTAGGCCTTCAACAAAAGGAAGCTTTCAAAACCAAACAGGTCTCCAAGAAACCTCATGCCATGGATTGGGAACCAACTCATAGCTGACCCTGCAGCAGATTTGCAGAGACCGTCAATGTCAGAGAAGGCTGCCCATCTTCACCCTCTGAGCAGCTAGAGGATTTGAACCACCTGCCTTTGGGTTGATAGCATAATTCCTTACCCCCAAGGCCATCAGAGTTCCTTAAGAGGTTTCTAAGGGATCTTAGAATTTTATAGTGCTGGTGGCCTGGCGGGAAGAGGTTGCACTGCCACCCCGAAGGCACAGAGTTCAAATCCACCAACTTCTCAGTGAAAGATGAGCAGTCTCTTCTGGTGCGATTTATAGGCTTTCAAAACCTGCTGGAATGTCAACTATGAGTAGGGAAATCTTAAAAGAGGGGGGTTTTGTTGTTGTTGTTGTTTTGGGTTTTGTTTGTTTTTTTTAAGTGAGGATTTCTCCCTGGTGTGCATGGAGGCCAGGAAAAGTTATGCTTCCTGGGAATTCAGAGAAGGCTTTCAAACTGGTTCAAACCATTTTAGGAATTCAGAAACCAAACTGGAACAGACTCAAAGAAATGGGGAAATTATGGGTTAGAACCGTGGAATGGAAAACGGAGATAGAGTGAACACTTTCAGGACTACTGTCACGACTGCTCAGAACAGCACTCAAAGCAGTGATGTCAGCAGCCATGTTTGAGCTGGCCACTGTTGTTTTCAACTCAGTCAGTCAAGAGATTCAGTTGGTGAGGGTTTCATCTGGATTGCTTCACTGAATCCTTCCCACCACCCTGCATTGAAAGCCCTTTACATTTTACGCCTGTGGCTACTGAGTGAGGCCCACGTGGTGAAAGGACTAGCCTGCAGTCAGTAAGACTGGGAGGACTGTGCATATCAGAACCTGGGGGAGAAAACAGCCCCCACCTCTGCCTACCCAAACGGCTGGCATTTGGCCAGGCCAGGGTTCCACCTACCGGGAGATGCCAGCAAAAGCCCAGATGTTCTCCGTCAAGCTGCCTTCACTCTCCACCAGGCACGAGGGGCTGCTGGGATCCCGAGGCCATGCCTCCCATGCTGCCGGGACTGTGGAGACCCCCCCGCCAAGGAGGTCAGTACTTATGCCCCTTACACCCACAGACCCCATCACCTCCAAATTTGTCCCTCCATTAAGCCTCCTCCTCCCTGATCATTAGGCCTACATCCAATCCCCAAAAAGATACCCCCAGTGGTGCAAGCCCACTCACATATACAGTTATACAGGCACCCATCCAAGCCCATGGACACAGACCAGCTGCATAACTCATGCACTCAGATACAAGCACCTACATCAGGGACAGTTACAACCTAACAGAAGCACACCCATATGCTGCCCTCCTTCACAGGCACAGATGCAAACAGGCAGGTACCCCAGGTACCCATTAGGCAGGCGTGCCTCCATCTACTCACAGGCCTCCCGAGCCGACAGCTGCAGCTGAGTCTCATAGGTGCAGCCACGGTAGGCCCCCGAGCGGATCACTTTGCTGCGAATGGCCTTCTTGCGGACCAGTGTGGGTGAGCAGTATGGATTCCCTAGGCGGGCGTGACGCATGCCCCCCCGGCCTTCCAACTCCAGCAGTTCCTTCTAAGGCACCAAGAGGAGGCCAGGGACAGTGGGCAGATTCAGACTCACCTCCTCCCACTGATGACCTACTCCTCCATGTAGCTTCTCAGGGACTCCCAAGCCCCTGGGCCAGTTCCTTTGCCTACCATTCACCCATTCCCTGGGTGGGGTGCTGCCTACCCCACTGCCTGCTGTTCCTTCCGCTGGCAGCCGCCGGAAGGAAACCAGTGCATGGACGTTCTGTGAAACCTGATCACGGCCAAAGGGTTCCCGCACGAAGACAGGGGGGGCCCCTGGACTGGCCAGTGGCTTCAGAGGCACATCCCCTCCAGGCCCTGGACCAGGCTCTGGCTGTGCCCGCTCCTCGGGGTGCTGCAGGAGGTAAGCCAGTTGGAAGGAGCGGCACAGGAGGAGGTGCAGGATCTGGACCTAGAGGGGGGTGAGGGAAGGGAGAGCGCTCAGGTGGGAGAGGCCTTCTGGGTAATTCCTTCAGTATCATCCCACTCACCAGGATTATACAGCTAGCCACGCGGCTGGAGATGTGTTACCTCTTTCTTTCTGGGAAAACTCTTATTTGTCAAAACCTCATCGTCATGTATGTTTCTTTTACTATCAAATACTGATCACCCAGCCACTTGGTGCCAGATGCCTCACTTGGAACCAGACATACAGCTGTGGAAGAAGCACCCTCAGCACTTCTCTCTCCCTCATCCCCAGATTGAGAGAAGCAGCTAAAAGTTGGGCCCTGGAGTCACAGTGCCTGGGCTCCAACGCTGGCTGTGTCACTTAGGAGCTGCTATGTGATCCTGGGAAGAGCATGGCACTTCTCTGTGCCTCAGTTTCCTCATTCCTAGCTCTCTGTGAGGCAGTGAAATGGAGCATGGGAAGCCCCAGCACAGACCAGCACTTGGCCAGGAACAATGTTTTCTACTGCTTCTCCTGACACTGTCTGGCTCCTACACCATGGAACCAGAAGTCTCAGAAGATCCAGGACTTTCTCTCAGTTACCTGTCACCCCAGTAGCCAGAAAAGGCTCTGATGTACAAGAGTAATTGCTCACAATCCAACTAAACTCAACTTCTGTTTGTAATGTAACTGGCTGCCCCTCACGATGGGAGGCTGTCATTCATGATGACACTCAACTGGCCTTGATTGCCAGATCCAGCAGCGCACCCACTCACCTCCACTCCACTGCACACACACAGGCACTGGACAGTTCAAACCCAGGAGTGTTTGCTCTCAGAGAACTCAAGACTGTGATTAGGGCGGGGATGAGGCCAAAGTGCAGGTGATGTCACAGGACCCTGAGAACTCAGGGCGGGCTTCAGAAAGGTGGGCTGGCGTATGTAGGGAGAGAGGGGGACAGTGGTCCAAACAGAGAGAACAACAAAGGCCTGGAGATGTGACCCTTCAATTGCCAAATGTAAATCCAGGCCCCCACCTTGGGCCCCTTAGGGAATGCTAACTAAGGTCACTGGGTGCCTTCTGGGGAGTTCTCTGGGCAGAGCAGCAGAAGGAGCCAGTGCGAGGATGGATCGTGTCCAGAGTCGCCTTGGGGCAGCCTGGCTGAGCTGGAACCTGCATTCAGGTCAACCGCTGAGGCAGTCAGGATACCCACCTCTCCAGGCTGGCTACCCACAAAGAGGTGGCAGAAGAGCTTGCTGGCTGGGCTCCGTGGGTTTCGGGCAATGAAGGCAAACTGGCAGTCGGCGGGGCACCAGGTGGAGTGGAGTATGCGTCGCAGGGCATGAGCCATCAGGAGCACCTGGGGAGGCATGGCGACCACCATCAGCCTGCCTCCTGGCCTCTCACCTGCTGGCAGCCCCCCCAGGGCCTGCGCTCCATTGCCCAGCTTAGGAAAAAATCCTTCCCCCTTGCTCGAGGCCTCATATACCCAGATTTAAAACCCCATCCTTCACATGACTGCAGGGCTTGGATCCCTGGCTCCCCGCTGTTGGTCACCCCATGTGAATGTGTGGGCACCAGGTGGGGAAAGGACAAGGGGGACCAGCGGAAGGATGGGCATCTGAGAGGCATCTACGCATGGTCTATGACTTGAGTCTGGCTCTCCTATCACTGCCAGGAGAGGCCAGCCACAGGGCACCAGTGAGCAGACCAGGGAGGAGCCCAGGGCACCCACAGAAATGGGGGAAGGCTTCAGTCACAGGGTGCTGGCTGTTCCTGATGCCCAGGTTAGGAGGTGACACTGGAGACTTGGAGGACTGGGTAGGGTGGGGAGAGTGGAGGAGAGTGGAAGAGACCATTACCCAAGCCCGTCCTGGGGAACAGTTCCTCAAAGAGAGGGAGTACAGAGACACCCGCCCTCCTCATTCTGGCAAGCTGGGGAAACTGAAGGGGAAGAAGCAGGGGCTGAGCTGAGGCAGGACCTAAGTAGAGGTGAACTTGTCCCAGAGGGAGACAGAGACACCTGTCCCTGGCCAGTCCTCACCTGTACCCACACGGGCTCCTACCTCACCCTCCCCGCTGTACATCTTTAGGCCCTGAAGACTGAATTTCAGGATGACAGCTCGGCGCCGGGGACAGTCCTGGGTAGAAAGAGAATTAGCAGGGTTCAGGCATTACCTCCTGGGCCCGCTTCCACTTGACCAGTTTCAGGATCATTCATTGAGCCAATTCTGCCCCTCCAGCCAAGAGGCTGAGAACCAGCCGGTGGACATGCCAGGAGCTTGGGAAGAGTGGATGGTTGTGTGGGGACCACGCCCATGCCCAGTGAAAGCTACAAGGGGCCATGTTCTGACCGTCTCCCCCATGTCCCTTCAGTGACTTCCATCTGTGAGGTTCACGTCTCACAACGTCCAAAGAAAGCGAGTTCCTTCTTCAGAATACACCTCATGGCTTCATCTGCCCCTCTCCATGTTGGGGAGTGTGGGGAGAGGGGGACCAGATGGTCTCAAGGGCCATTCCCAGCTGGACTTTTCCAAGCCTGTGATCCTCATGAGGAAAGGGTGCCCCAGCATCCCTCCCACCTACCTTCAGTGCCCATAGCTGCTGCTGCACCAGCCACACACTTTCCTGGGTGTCCAGGTCATCCACAGGGAAGGAGCCTACATACTGCTCAGGGTTGGGGGTGGTTGGAGGCAAAGAGTCAGGCCCATGGCTCCTGACCCCTTCCCTCCAATTTCCCCCGAGGCATACACTCTGCTTTGTTAAGTGAGCTGTGGATGGAGATGGTGCACCATGCACAAAGCCCAGGCTCTGCTACCCACCCTCCCAGAAGGTGAGGTTGGCCACGTCACTGTACCCTCTGGGGCCCATCTTCTCATCTGTATGTGTATGTGCGTGCTCACACACATGCACAAACATGTGCAAACACACACGTGCACACACCTCCCAAAATCTCTCTCGGGTCCTAGGCCAGTAGCTCCCCTAACCCTCAAAGGACTACCACCCAATGAACACCCCCCGCAGGGCACATGTGCACAGGGTCCCACCCACCTGAGCAAACTTGGTGATGCATCTGGGTCTGTGAAGGATAGGGCCACAATCGGAGGCCCTCCGACCCCCTGCCCCAGCCTTCTGCATGGCACCCAGGATGAAGCCCGCGGGAGAAGACTGCAGAGGCAGAAGAAGGTTAGTTCCAGGCAGAAAAGCCCCGATGCTCCCCTCCAGAGAAGCGGGACCCGTGCTTTCATTTGACAAGTCCTTCCTGCCATCTCCTGTCTCCCAGGCACTGAGCTGGGTGCTCGGACCACAGCCCTGAATGAAAGGACAGGACACTCACGTGCCCTCATGGAGCCACGGGGGAGGCAGACAGGACACTAAATGATAAAGTGGAAAAGATTAGATGGTTATGAAGCGAGTAAGGGGAGATGAAACTCCAGGCTGGTGAGCTGATGTAGAGCTAGGAAGCAGCACCAAACAGGTGAACTGAGGACGTCTGAAAGGAAGCACTGGGGTGTGGTCCATAGGCACTTGTGCTCCCCACTTCTCTGGTGGTTCGGGTCCATCAACAGCTGTTCCTCCTGTGCAATTTACAGCCTTGGAAACCCACTGGAGGGTGAGCTATGAGCTGGCTCTGACTCCACGGAAGTGAGTGAGTTCAGTGGTGGTGGCTGCAGGGAAACACCCTCAACCCTCTACATGATCACGCAGCAGCTCTGAGTGTCAACTGTGCAGGCCACAGAGCTAACGACCTGGGTCCGGCCCTCAGTGACTAGAACTCTGTGTGTGTGTGTGTGTGTACGTGCGCACACGTGTGTGTGTGTTTACTTATTGCCTTCAAGTTAGACCCCAGTGGGTTTCCAAGCCTGTAAATTGCAGAATGCCCATCTTTCTTTATGGGGACCTGCTGGGGGAGTCAAATCCCTACTGACTGCACCACCACAGCTCCCTGGATGTGGGGGTACAGACCTGTAGCCAGTTTATACAAAGTGCCAGAGGAAAGGGGTGCAACCTGGGAGACACAGCGGAGGACATGTTTGTGACAGCAAAAAGGACATTCCAGCAGTGAGAATGGTGGGTGCAAAAGCACAGAGAAGTGAAGGCAGCTGGACCCTCAGGAAGATAGCAGGCTGGAGCCTTAAATGCCAGACTAGGAAGGGAGGCTCTGCCCTGTAGGCAATAGGGAGCCACAGCAGGTTCCAGGGCAAGGAGTGGATTTATGGAGCTAGATGGTCAGAGCCAGGGATCGGCTTCACACGCTAGTAATCCGTTTAGGTCAGTCCTATTCCTAACACCTTTCTGAAGCCCTCAACCCTTTTTGGGTCTTGAAAACCAGACAGTATGCTGACTTGAATTAGCATATAGAGAAAGGGGTCAATAGCCCAGGAGAGGGAGGCTGAGAGGTGCCCCAAAACCAGGCTTTATGTTGTCTGGAGCCACTCAGCCTGCACCTCACAAACCCGTTACAGTGAAGGAGAGAAACAAACCTCTCTCACTAGCCATTCTTAAGGGCTGCGAGCTCACTGCCTCCCCACGTGATGCTCAGGGCCACAGCAGCACCAACAAAGGAGGAATAAATGAATCAGTGGGAGATGATAACCAGGAAAAAAGGGCTAAGTCTTCTGCCTTATTCTCTAAAGAGTCTGCTCCCTCTGCAGATGCATCCTGGCAGTGATGTCACTTGGGTTGGTGTCACCCAGGGAGTCAACTCACAATGTCAGCCCCCCCCTTGGGCCTCTTCTCATATAAAAACCTTGTTGTTGTTATGTGCCTTCGAGTCACTTGCGACTCATAGCAACCCTATGTACAAGAGCCTAAACCCTGTGCTCTATCCTGTGCCAACCTCACCATCTCCAACTCACTTACTCCCACCACCCCAATCACAGAATTGATCCATCTCATCGAGGGTCTTCCTCTCCTGCGCCGTCCTTCCACTCTCCCAAACATGATGTCCCTCTCTAAGGACCAGTCCCTCCTTACAACATGTCCAAAATATGTCAGACGAAGCTTCAGAATCCTTGACTCCAAGGAGCATTCCAGCTTCACCCTCTCCAGGACAAACCTGTTTGTTCTCCTAGCAGTCCAATAAAACCCTTATTAATGTTTTTTATACTAATTTACTCATAAATTAAAAGTCCCATTTATCATTGAATGTCATGGCAACAGCAGTTACAGAGTAAAACTGAAATTACACTTTTAAATTACAATAGCATGTACACATGATTCAAACCATCACTGTGGCTGAGTAACAACGACAGCTCTGACCTTAGCACATTAGAAGATTTAAAAATCAACACACAGTTTTTTATAAGGGACAGCGCAGGAGAGGAAGACTGTCGATGAAATGGATTGATTCAGTGACTGGGGTAATGGGAGTGGGTGTGTCAGAGATAGTGAGATTGACACAGGATAGAGCACGGTTTAGGGCTGTTGTACATAGGGTCGCTATGAGTCACAGGAACTCTACAGCACGTAACAACAACAAACAGACATACTTAGGGAGCTCAGGCGGCTTAGTGATAAGGAGTTGTACCGGCACTCCAAAGGCAAACGGATTGAACACGCTAGCTGCTTCCCAGTGGGAAAATATGGGCAATCTCTTCCCTTGTCATTTACAATGGAAATCTGCTAAAGGGTCAGTTATGAGTCAGTTCCACCTTAACTGGGATACAATAACAATAGGCATATTATTGATACACTTAAGTGGATCTCATGAAAAGCTTTTCTGTTGTTATAACTAACTACAGTATCCTTTTTCTTTTAAAAGCTAGTAAATTTCTCTGAAACACTGCACAGAAATGTCATAGACAGTCATGTTGGTGTCTCTCTCTCCATTCAGGTCACCTAGTGTGGCCTGCTTGTGCCCTCGAGTGATGCCACTACATCCTAGGTCTGTCCTCACTCAACCTTCAGGAGTCCTCAGCAAACTCTTTAGAAGTGACCCAGGAAGAGCCCCACCTACTCGGCCTGTGACCTCTAACCCCAGGCTCCAGCTCAGGGCCCAGTTTAACAATGCCAGAGGCTCCCCCTCAACAGAGGAGGAGTCAGAAAACAAAAGCTCCACCTCCCAGGCTCCTCTCTCCTACACACCCCCCTTCCTGCTTGTTTTCTGGATACCGCAACCTCCACTTTTGGATTATGAATATTTTTCATATCCTGTCCCTATTACACACTTCACATTTTTGAAGTTAAAAAAAAAAGTTGGATGTGCCATCAGCACGAACACTATCTTTTGTTGTTTCCAGCGATAGATATGGCAGCTTCCAGGAAACCCACTTTTTCATTTCATAATCACATGGAAGCATGCTCTCTCTGTAGCCCCCCACCCCACCCCCAGAGGATGAAAAGCGAGGAAGCAAACATGAAAACAAGGGGAAATGGAGTAAGCTAGACAGAGGTAGAAAAGGCAGGCCTGTAAGTGGAAGAAAAGGAGGGAGAGGAGAGGTGGGAGGCTGGGGAGATAAAGAGCAGTGATGACACAGCCCCTCAGGCACGAAGCTGTACTCACAGAGGAGCCACACTGATTATCACACACACAAGCTGAAATGGTGGAGACAGCTGTGTGTAGGGCTGCAAATAGCCTTCTTTCTCCAGATCCAGAGCTGGCTTCCTCAGGGCCATTTTCATGTACCGGCTGGGATGGGGGAGGGAGACAAGCCAGGTATGGTATCTGCCACCACCCTACCCCACTCATCACACAGTCCTTAACCTGCTTAGAAAGAGTCTCCTTTCCTCCACCTCTTTCCCAAACCTAAGAGCTCAGCACCTGTAGCTTCAGGCCAGAGTAGAAGAGGGGTAGCTCAGGACAGGAGAGAAGGGCAGCAGGCCCCCCCCTTCAACCTCAGAAATAATCCTGCTTCTGGGGTTTGAATACGAACACCCACTGATCTCTTTAGAACAGATCTGTCTTTCGGAGATCTTACTGGAAGCCTGGTTGGGGCTGCATCTTCCTAAGAGGTCATATCTGAAAAGAGCCAGGGCTTTCCTCTTGCTCCTTTGTGGGGGATCTTGCTCTAAGGCAGGTGGTCTCTAAAGTCAAGAAGACAGGCTTGCTGCTGCACAGGGCTGTATCGTGGGGAGCAGCAAACAGCAGCTGAGGAAAGCGAAGGCACCAGCCCAGGGCGGGGAAGCTGGGCATCTGTGCTCTCTGCTCAGACCCACCACATCCCTTGCAAGCAAGCCAGGTGGCCAGCACTGGAGGTGGTCCGGTCCCAGGTAGTCCAGAAGTGAGAGGCCAGGGAGAAGCCACAGTGGACTGCAACATCTCAGATGCTGGGCACTGATGGGATCAGCAAAACAACTACTTCCTTCTCTGTTGCTGCTCCCTGAGCCAGATGGTCTGGTAACCAGGGCTGCCTCTCTGCTCTTGTCTCAGCACACACGGGGAAGCCCCCAACCCCAACACACCTGATCATGCCACCTCCATGCGGTCTAGGGCTCAAGGAATTGGAGGGTTCAATTATTTGGAGGATATGATCATGGCCAAGTCATTTAGTCTCCCAACCCCATCAAGTAGGGATAATAATAATAGCTGCCTCCTGGGGGTTCCATAGGAGGATATTTTCTCCCACCGACACAGTTGCAAGTGAACAAAATAAAGTCACAGTCCTCAGGGAACCCATGCTGGCTGGCTGGGAAACATTTCTGGGGGCTTTACTTGTTCAAAGGAAAGCAAAGCAGAGCGAGGATATGAAATGGGAGTGGGTGTGGGCGTGTTGTGTTAGAAGTGCTATTTAATGCGGGGTAATCGGGTCAGACTCTGGAAATAGGCGTCATTAAAGGGGAAAGTGTTGGTTGGTATGAGAATTATGCGGGGCCGAAGCCTGAACATTGGGTAGCATTCTTGTGGCTGATATTATTCGTCGTAAGCAATGCCAGCGCCTGGCTGGGACAGAGACTCCCAGTTCAGGGGTGAGCAAGGCAGGATGCTGGTGGCGGCGATGGTGGCTGCAATGGTGAGAGCAGTGGATGGTGATGCTCATGGTGGTGGACAGTGACTGGGCCTCCCTCACTATTCGAGACCCTCCTGGAACTCTGCATCTGGGATCCGAGCTCCCGCTAACCGACCAGGGCGGCTGTCCCGTCAGGTTCCCCGCACTCGCTCACTCACCGAAGCTGCCGCGTCCCAGGTAGGGTTTCCGCAGCTCCGCGCCGTGCGCCCCCAGCAGTGCGTCGCGTTCCGGTTCGGGTCCCTGCAGCTCCGCGCCGTGCGCCCCTAACAGCGCGCAGCGTCTGGCTCGGGTCCCTGCAGCTCCGCGCCGTGCGCCCCTAACAGCGCGCAGCGTCTGGCTCGGGTCCCTGCAGCTCCGCGCGGTCCCCAGCAGCACACCGCGTCT
>NW_006399778.1:11197629-11219595 GCF_000299155.1 Elephantulus edwardii | reverse complement strand
CCAGCCCGCCCCGGCTCCCCACCTCCCCACCCCCTCACTCGACATGTGGCGGCGGGACTCAAGCTTCGAATCACCTGGTGGCAGCGCCCGGTCCATGCCCACCAATCGACGCCTGCAGAGCAGCTCTCATTACACATGCCAGCTCGCGCCAGGGTCTCTTTCTTAAAAGGGCTGGAGAGGTTGTCTCCCGCCAGCCCGGGGTACCTCTTTCTTGTTTGGGGCTCACCTTTCTTCTGCCTTTACTTATTATGGCTCCCTCTTTTTGGAGAGTCTTTTGCTCTCTCAATCCTTTTTTTTTTTAATTTTCTTATTATTAATTTTCATGAAAATGTACAGACTTTCGATTTCCATTCATTCATTGTCGCACTTTTCTCCCTGCCTACCTTTTTCCCCCTCCCAGTACACTCTTCTCTTTGAAAAGTAAAAGAAAAATTCTTGCATTGTTTTACAATCCCTCCCCCCAGGTCCACTCCACTATGCAGCCTTCGTTCTGGACTCCTGTCATGACAATAATATCTAATCACATATCCCTTTTAAACCGTTTTCTCCCTCATCTGTTTCAATGCACTATCCATTATTTATCCCATCTTTCTCAGTCTCCCGTCAACCCTGATGCCAGTTCCTGTTTTGCAACAATGGCACTATGCAGTATTTGTCCTTTTGTGTCTGAGATAATGTCACTCAGCATAATGTCTTCCAGGGTCACCCATTTTTAATCATATTGCATGAGTTCCTTGTTTTTAAATGCAGTGTAGTATTCCATTGTGTGAATATACCACAGCTTCTCTATCCATTCGTTTCTTGATGGGTACTTAGGTTGTTTCCAATTCCTTGCTATTGTGAACAAAGCCACGATAAACATGGGTGTGCATACATCTTCTTGGGTGGCAGTTATGGTCTCTTTGGGGTTCTCAATCCTTTCTTGTCATGCAAGAAGCGACTCCAACTACCCCTCCAGAACAGCTCCAACCATGCCTCCGGAATACATTACTCAATTTCTGATAACTCTTCTCTATTTTTCACAGAGATCCCTCGGGCTATCGCTTTTGCTTGTTATCTGTGCTCTTATTAGATTATCCAGCTCTCTGACGCACAGCAAATGATTGCAAAGACCATGGCCTGTATCAGCCACACCTTAGTCTCCAGAGTAACACCATTGCTCTTCAGTACTTTGGAGAGGTCACTAACAGCGGACTTTCCCATTGCAATACATTTCTTAATTTCCTGGCTGCCGGTGACTGTGGAGGCAAGCAAATTAAAGTTGTGAACAATCTCAATCTCTTCACCATCCATCCTGATGCTGCCAAATGTCAGAGAGCTAGACAATGACTAGGGATGATAGAAGGAGAATTTATGCCATTGAGTTGTGGTGTTAGAGTATTGAATATACCATGGAATGTTAAAAAAAAAGAACAGGTTCATCCTAGAGAGGGTTAAACCAGACTTCTTCTTCTTGGAGGCAAGGATTCTGAAGCTTCATCTGACATACTCTGGACATGTTGCAAGGAGAAACCAGTCTTTGGAGAAGGGTGTCATGCTTGGGAGGGTGGAGGGAAAGCACAGGAGAAGAAGACCCTTGATGAGATGGATTGATCCAGTGACTGGGGTAATCGGGGTAGGTGTATTGGAGACAGTGAGATTGGCACAGGACTGAGCAGGGCTTAGGGCTGTTGTACATCGGGTCACTATGAGTTGCAGGTGACTCGACAGCACATAACAACTAGATTATCAGCAGCACTAGACAGAGGGGGACTCCATCCTCAGTGCGCAGGACAAAGTCTTATATCCGTGATTTATTTTTTAAAATACATGACCTGACCTCTGAGTCATTTCATCCCACTCCTCAGCACCTAGATATTTTAGGGATGTTGACAGGGAGGAATGAGCTGTGCATCCTCTCTGAGGATAAACTGCCTGCTCAGTTTAGGATCTGGCATCCAAAGCCTCGGAATGGACATTGATGATTGCGCATGGATGTCCCTTGAATTCCATGGAAATTCACTCAAATGAGGTAACTAGTGAGCAAATCGAGCCACAAGTGTCAGCAACAGCTTTACGCTAGAGAGCATTTTTGGTGCCGTCAGGCCATGAATCCTACGTTGTTGTTACATGGATACTGACTCTAAATAGATTGCAAGTTGAGCCTGAGCCATCCTCCTAATCTCTGTGCTAAAACCCACTGTTTCAGTCACTATCAATCCATCTCATTGTGGGTCTTTTGCTGATCTTCCAGTCTTTGAAAAAAACATCCTGTTTCCAAAGGTAGAGGGTCTACAAAGGAGGAGAAGACCTTGATGAGACGGATTGATGCAGAGACTAACAAACAAATAGACTCTGATACAGCAGAGATGATGAGGATGGCACCAAAGCAGGGTTCAGATCCACTGTTTATGAGGGTCGCTATGAGTCGTAGTTTCTAGGACCTAACAAGAGCAATAACTATTTTTGTGAACATGATGTCCTTTTTAGGTACTGGTTCCTCTTGGTAACATGCTGGAAGTAAGTATATGAGACAAGTCTCACCCACCTTGCCTCTAATAAGAACTATGATTGCACTTCTAGGATGGATTTGTTTGTTCTTTTGGCAGTCAATGGTAGTACGGTCAATACTCTTCTCCAACATCACAATTCAAGGCTAACAATTTTTTTATTCATGCTTATTTATTATGTTCATACACATAGGAAGCAACTAAAAAGAATATGGCTCAGGTACACTTTAGTCTTCAGTGACATTTTCACTCTTTAGCACTTCAAAGAGGTCTTTGACAACAGACTCTGCTGCTTCCACAGATGTTGATTGGAGAAACAACTCAAATGAAGTCATTAACAAGTCAGACATTCCATAGGTGGTGGTGTTATTAGGTGCCATCGAGCAGAGGATGACTCATAGTGACCCTATGAACAGTGGATCTGAACCCCGTCCTATCCTGTGCCATCCTCACACTTCCTGACATGACAGAGCCCACTACGGCAGTCACCATGTCAATCCATCTGCTTGAGGGTCTTCTTCTGCCTTGCTGACCCTCCACCCTTCCAAACATCATGTCGCTTTCCAAGAAATAACCTCTATTCAAATATATATTCCATAGGTACTCCTCAAAAGTAGCAGGTCCAGATTCAACCCATTTTTTGATGTGGATTAAATCTGAAATCTGCGAAGAGCAAACATCAGAATCTGCTGATACAACACACTTCAAAAAGCCAGGACGTAGGTTCAAGTTCAGGTACAGGAGGGAAATGAGCACAAAGCAGAAATGAACTCCACAGGTCAGAGAAAATGTTTCCAGAGAGGCAGCTCTGAGTAATCAGGAGATATTGGACATTGTCTTTATATCCACAGAGACAATGGCGAGGAGTAACCAAGGCTTGTTGGGACCATGGTCAAAACCTCTAATCCTTATGCACTTCAGCTCTGGAAAGGAGTCTGCTAATACCTGACTGAAAGAGATGTGAGGATTCAAAAGGGTTAATGTGAGCAAAGCTCTTAGCACAGGACCTGACCCACAGTAAACGTGAAGTACTTCATGAATACAAGCTAATAACAACTGTGACTTTTCTTCTCAAGTCTCTATTGCAAGTGGTCAACTGGTAAATAGTGGCAAGATTTCCAATACCAAGAGCCATGGGAAAAAGGCTATTCCGTGGCCATCTAACAGTCCTGAGTTCAGAGAAGGAGCAAAACAGTTTATAAATTGGTCCTGTTCTCTGAAAATCCAACTCATGAAACACATTTTATGCAAAACAAAAGGGGTTCATTCCCATCTCTCTCGAAAAGCCCATGAATTTAAAACGAGACTCTCCAGTGACTAGGTTCACAGCCCTCTTTTATTTAGTGAAAACAATATGGGGTACACTCCCATTAAATGCTACCTCTGACAAGTTTCTAAGACATGTAATTCATTCCAAGGTTCATAATTTGAACAACAGTGACAGAAACTTCTTCAAGCAAAAATGACAAAAGACTAAGGAATAAAAACCAAATGGTGAAATGATTAAAACCAGAGGGAAATGAGGCCTTGCAAATCTTTCACGGAAGGGGATAGAGGATCAAGATTTGCATGACTAACACTATGGCAGGTCTCAGAGATACAGAGATTTATAAGAAGACACATAAACTAATTTAAAAAACCCTAAAAAAAACACCTAAAATGACAGAAGTGCTCAAAATCTGTGACTTTGGCTCCTGACTCTTCTATTCACCAACAATCCATTTTACTGGTCTATACTTTCTCAGAAATGCAGTGTTTCAAAACCAAGTGTGCTCACATGGCAATTCAAGTTCATTCCCTCATTTGCATTTATGTATCGAAATACTGTGACTGCCCATCTGGGCTTCTATTTCCCAAGCTTACTAAACTCAGTTAATCTAATTCCACTAAAAGCATAGAAACTCCAAGCTCTTGCCATGCTTGGAGGTTTCCTCAAGGCATTTAAGACGTTAAAGCTTGACAGCTTGTTCCCAGCAGATGAAACAAATCTCAGTGGGGGGGAGGGGTCAACCATCTCCTGGGCAAGGCAGCCTCACAATCTTCTTATTCAGGAGTGGGGCATTAAATGGCCATCACTGCCTCACCCTCTGCCACATGTACCCGATCCTACATCTGTGACACCACACAGCCCTCTTGAGGCACTTCAAGCCCTGGGTCAATGAATGAATCATCTTTGCAGGAAGCCCTAAGGGGAGGAGAGTAAAAAGGTCAGGTGAGGTGGGTTGTGATCTTTCAGCAGGTTAGGACAGCCATGCCATGGCATTTCCTGGTGTGTCACTGACAATTACTAAACCACATAGGTGTGAACTTGCTATCACAATCTTCCTTTTCTCCCAAACCCCAGAGGCTGGTACCGGAGTCTGGCTGACAAATAGGCATGGTAAGTAAGACAACATTGTGAAATCTCCAACAATAGGACTGGAGACAGAAGGCAGATGATGAGCTGGGAGCAGTCCTCAGCACCAGAACATTTCACCCACCTCCTGTTTTTATCGCACGTGCTTCAGTCAGTCTCCTCTATATCACTTCCCCATATCCCACAGCGACAGTTACTTCCCATATTAAAAGTAACCCAAGTATATATACATTACACCCATGTTCTCAAATATGTTCAAATGGCTGTCCCTGCATCTTCCTCTAAACACCGTTTTGTCATTGTTAGGTGCCATCAAATTGATTATGGCTCACAGTGATGCCATCAACAACAGATTGGAACAATATTGGTCCCCAAAATAAATGATCTAGAAGTTATTGTGTGCTGTCAAGTCAGAACCAACTCATACTGACCCTCCAGTGGGTTTTCAGAGGCAGTAAATTGCATAGGAAGACATTTCCTATGTTTCTTCTGTGGAGCAGCTAGTGATTTTGACCCACCTGCCTTTGGGTTAACAGCCTAGCTCCTTATCCGTAAGCTACCACAGCTCCCTGATTTAAAAGCGTGTGTGTGTTGGGGTGGGGGGGGGCGGGGATTCTATGGCACTGATTAGCGAGGCTTTTTGTTAGTTACCATTGAGTCAAGTACAACACATACTAGCCCTACAACAACAGATCTGAACCCTGTCCTAGCCTGTGCCATCCCCACAATCTCTGACATACTTGAGTCCATGGCAGCAGACACTATGTCAAGCCATCTAGTTGAGGGTCTTCCTCTCTTTTGCCAACTCTTCACCTTTCCAAGCTTGCTGTTCATCTCCGAGGAACAGACCCTCCTTGCAACATGCCTTAGTATGTGAGATAAAACTTCAATACTTTATCTCCAACAAGCACTCTTGGCTACACTTTCTCCTAAACTTATTTGTTTGTTCCTTTGGCAGTCCACAGAATGTTCAGTACTCTTCTCCAACACCACAGCTCAAAGTAATCAAGTCTTCTTCTATCCTCTTTATTCATTCTCCAGCTCTCAGCAGCATAGCAGGTGAATGAAAAGACCATGGGCTAAAACGGATGCACCTTAGTCCTCAGACTGACATCACTGTGCCTCAATAATTCGGAAAGGTCCCTGACTGCAGACTTCTCAGTGTAATTTTTAGTAAGCACGAATAGAGAGGCTTGTTGATTGCTGTCGAGGCATGACTCATAGCAAACCTACGACAAAAAGGCCTGAAGCCTTTCTATAAGTATGGACATTTATCAAAGTTCAGTTTCATGTTGTGAGAAGCTTAGTGCTAAGGAATTCCACTGCTAACCCACAGGCACATAATTTGAATGCAGAGGAAAAGATGGGCAATCTTCTCCTGTGTGGTTTACTGCCTGTGACAACCTGCTAGAGAGCTTGGTTCCAAGCCAATGGTACAAAACAACAGGAAGTTCTAGGGAGCTGCGCTGCCAACACAAAGGCAAGCGGATCAAAGCCACCAGCTGTCTGCTCTAGAGGAGAAAGATGGGCCATCTCCCAGGCCCATCTAAGTCACAGGGTCAGCTGCGAGTTAGCTCTCAACGGTACATAACGACGTGACACTGATTAAGACTCCATCACATTTATTTAAGAAACAGACAACAATCTATAAAGTATTGACTGGCTGAAGGTGTTGAGGTTTAAGTATCAGAAAAACATCAGATGGGGGGAAGCTATATGAGAACCTGAGGCTGCACAGGTGAGGTACAAAGAGGAAGTACACAAGATGCCTCAACTTTCCCTCTCAAAGCGGCATCGGTGGCACAGCAATTTTCACTTATTCTGAGTAGAGTGAAAGTGCATTCCGTGGTGGTTAATCAAGACAGCCTTTAAACGGATGCCGCTGTTTTTGCTGTTTTAGGTGCCACTGAGTTGACTATGACATAGTGACGCTATGAATAGGAGGTATGCACCTTGCCTTACTCAGCCAACCTCACCATGTCTGATATGCTCAAGCCATCTTGATGGTCTTCTGCTCTGACCTTTCCCAGAACATGGTTTTCCAGAGACTGGTCTCTCCTGGCAACAGGATGTGAGACCCTCCCTGCCTCTAAGAAGCACTTCCTTGTGTTTTGTCCAAGATAGACGTGTTCTTTTGGCAGTCCATGGGATGGATATTCAGTACTCTTCTCCAATATTACAGTTCAAAGGCATCGATTGTTCTTCTGTCGTCCTTATTCAAAGTCTGACTTTCCAAAGCAGAGCAAGCAATTGAAAATACTTGGCTAATGCTTGGATCAGGTACACCTTAGTGTTTATAAACTCCTCGTTGCTCTTTGAGAGGTCTTTGACATCGTGTTTTCCCAGTACAGCGCATCTGACTTCTTGACTGCTGTTAGCAGGGATGTTGGTTGTGATCCTGAGGCTCTATTAAATTTCATTGTATTTTATCAGTTATTGAGGATTTTATACTTCATCTCATTTGTTTCAATATTGCTATTAACAGCACTGTTCTCCAACACCTTGAATAAAACTGATGCCTCAGGATGTTGATCTTCTTGCTAACTGATCTCCTTAGAAGAGAAGCAGGGGGAACAAAGAATGGATTCCAGTACTTGTCCCTGTGAAAAAGAACCCATTGCCATTGATTAAATTCTGATACATAGACAAGTGTGGAAAAAATTCAGGTAAGAGGGACAGGAGGAAATATTAATGAATTAATTTCTACCCAGTTGTTACATGAGTCACCTGTGACTCACAGCGACTCTATGTACAACAGCTCTGAAGCCTGCCCTGTCCTGAGCTAGTCTCGCTGACTCCAACACACCTACCCCCCATTGCCCCAGTTACTTTATCAATCCATCTCATCTGGGGTCTCCCTCTCCTGTGCTGTCTCTCCACCCTTCCAAGCATGATGTCCTTCTCCCAGGAAAAGAGCCCCTCCTGGCCACATGCCCAAAGTATGTAAGACAGAGCTTCAAAATCCTACCCTCCAAGGTGAAACTTGGTTTCACCCTCTCAAAGAGGACTTGTTTTCTCAGCAGTCCATTGTATGTTCAAGATGCTTCTCCAGCACACTCAAAGGCATCAATTCTTCTTCTGTCATCCTTAGTCATCTTCCAGCTCTCTGATGCATGGTAAGTAATTGTGAACACCATGGCCTGGATCAGGCACACCTTAGTCTCTAGACTGACATTATTGCTTTTAAGTACTCTAGAGACGTCCCTGGCAGCACTTTTCCCCAGTACATTTAATCTTTTGATTTTCTGACTGCTGGTGCCAAGAGTGTTGATTGTTGAGACAAACAAGCTATGTGTTAACAACATCAATCTCTACTCCATCTATCATGGTGTTGCCAATTGGCCCAAGTCAAAAAGTCTGCTGGCCTCTAGAGACTATAATAAAATTGGAGGCCTAGGAGTGTATTTTAAAAAAAAAGAAAGGCCAAGTAATAAGCTAAACATATAAAACACAAGCTAAAGTACTATCAATGTTAAAAATAGTTATTTTATGGAGGCTAAAAAATTTATGTGTCATCGAGTTGTCTGTGACTTATAGCGACCCTATGTACAACAGCCCTAAACCCTGTCCTATCCTGTGCCAATCTCACAATCTCCAAAACACCGACCCCATTACCCTAGTCACTGAATCAATCCATCTCATCAAGTGTCTTTCCCTCCTCCGCTGTCCCTCCACCTTCCCAAGCATGCCATCCCTCTTCAAGGACTGGTCCCTCCTTACAACATGTCCAAAGTATGTCCAATGAAGCTTCAGAATTCTTGCCTCTAAGGAGCAGCCCAGCTTCATCCTCTCCAGGACAAACCTGTTTGTTTTCTTAGCAGTTGATGGTATATTCAACACTCTTCTCCAACACCACAGCTCAAAGGCATCCATTCTCCTTCTATCATCCCTAGTCATTGTCCAGCTCTCTGATGCACAGCAAGTGATTGTAAAGATCATGGCATGTATCATATGCACCTTAGTCTCCAAACTGACATCGTTACACTTCAGAGAGGTCTCTAACCACAGACTTTGTCATCGCAATACATGTTCTAATTTCCTGGCTGCTGGTGCCAAGAGTGTTGACTGCAGAGCCAAACAAACCAAAATTGTAAACAATCACAATCTCTTCACCATCCATTATGATGCTGCCAATTGGCCCAGTGGTGAGAATCTTTGTTTTTGGTAAAATAAAAAAAATCCCCAAAACATCACTGTCACTGATTTAGAACCAACTCACAGATGACTCTCCAGTGAGTTTTCAGGAGACAATAAACTGTACAGGAGATTTCTCTTCCCCTTGTGGAGCTACTGGTGGAGTCTATCTGCCAGAAGTATCGTGAACTCAGGGTGTTGACTCTGGGGGAAGGATTTCTTTAAGTTCTGGAACAAAGTTCTTGTTTTCTTCTTTTGGGTTTTTTTTTTTTTTTTTTAGTTTTCCATGTGGTTTGCCTCTTCCTCTCTCAGCTTGCTTCACCTATTTCTTGAAAATTGTTTTAACACTGAATGAGAGACATCCTGTATGAATATGCTGCAGTTACATAACTATTTCCAAATGAGCTTATAACCACAGGATTTACACCTATGGCTTTTATTATTATCTACAACACACATTGTGGGAGGCCATTCAATCCACAGCAATGACCCAACATCCTTATTTTACTGATGAGAATGTTTTGGCTTGGAGAGGTTAAACAGCTTACCCAAGACAGCATTGGCACTAAGCAATAACCTCCATGGATTAATTTGCAGGACTATGGCTTCAGGGAGCTCTGGTGGCCTAGTGGCAAGAAGCTGTGCTGCAATCCCGAAGGCATGCATGGTTGAAATCCACCAGCTGCTTCACAAATGATGGAAAATCTCTTCTAGTGCAATTAACTGCCTTTGAAAAACTGCTGGAGGGTCAGCTATGGAGTGGTTCCAACTCGATGGTAAACAACATAGCTACAGATGCTAGGCTGGGTGACAATTCCAAATTAAGGCAGCAACCTTAATTTGGAATTGAGGAAAATTTCTTAATCTACCAGTTTGAGCTACATAACAGGTTGCTGAGTGTTATTTAGTATGACTCATAACAATCCTATGAACAGCTCTGAAGCCTGTCCTATCCCGTGCTATACTTATGTCAGACATACTTGAGCCCATTGCTGCAGTCATTGTGTCAATCTATTTCACTGAAGGTCTTTCTCTCGTTGGCTTACTCTTCACCTTCCTAAGCATGATGTCCTTTTCTGAGGAATAACCTCTTCTAGCAACAGGCCCAAAGTATAAGACAAAGCTTTGCTATTGTCTCTAAGGAGTACACTGACTATACTTTTCCCACGATTATGTTTGTTCTTTTGGAAGTCCATGGGGTATTCAGTGCTCTTCTCCAATGCAACTAAAGGCATCAATTCTTTTGTCATTTTTATTCATTGTCCCAATCTCAGAAAGAAAAGTGAAAATACTGTGGTCTGAACCTTAGTCTTCAAACTGACATCATTACCCTTCAGTAATTTGGAAAGGTCCCTGACAGAAAAAAATTTTGTGTCTCCAGATGTCCAGAGTGCTGGTACCAAAGGCGTTGAGGATCCAAGTTGAGATTGTTCACAATTTGCATCTTTCCCTCATCCACCACAATGTCACTTATTTGTCCTGAGGTGAGAATTTTTCTTGAGACACAATCTATATTGAGGGCTGTAGTCTTTGACCTTCTGCAGCATTTCAAGTTCTCATCTTCAGCAAGCATGATTCAGCAAGCTGCACAAGGGAAGTGCCTGTTTAGTCTTCCTCCTATTCTTGTATTATACAACTAACATAAGGAATTCAGGTTTGACAGAAGAATTTCATTAGCACATACAAAAATTCTTAGGGAGTAAAATGTGTGATCAAGGATGATGTGAAACTGTGTGGGTTTAGGAATTATCTGTCAATATTAGATAACCAAAATCAAAGATAGCATAGAGTAAGATTTCTTCAGAATCAAGAATATAAAGCAACAATTTGAAATATTCCAGCTAGTGATTACTAACCAAGCATCATATCCAGAAAATTCAGCCATCTGAGAAACTTAAGGGACACCCTTAGTAAGTTAGCAAAGTAGCCTGGCACAATCTGGCAAGTCACTGTCTACTGTTGAGTCAGAACGGACCCATTACTGACCCTCCAGTGAGTTTTCAGAGGGAGTAAACCACGTAAGAGGAGCCTCTCCACCCTTCTCCCATGGAGCAGCTGATGGATTAGAACTGCGTGCCTTTGGTATTGCAGTACAACTTAACTGACAGTTTACCAGAGCTCCTTAAGAGTACTGATGAAATGTGTAACAATGAATGAATGAATGAATGGAAATCCAAGTTCTCTATAATCTTTCATTAAAATCTCAATAAAAAAAAGTAGTGATGAAAAAATATCAACAGCATGTGGCATCCTCCAGCTATTGTTTTCATGTAATCCCGTTAATTATAGCAAATAGACATGATTAAAATTATACGTGGTTTCCTAAAATTTATACTTGGGCAGAAGTCCTTTCATTAATTTCCTGTGAATGGTTACACTACATGATTAAAATTATACCTGGTTTCCTAAAATTTATACTTGGGCAGAGGTCCTTTCATTAATTTCCTGTGAATGGTTACACTAGGTTCTATCTGTGTTATACGCTTTTCTATTCTTAACCATTCTCTGTAATGAAAATTTTCTATTTGTAGGTTAAGTAGTTCACTCCTGTATGAGTTTCCTATCAAAGTTTGCCTTTATGCAGTTTCACAAAGTGAAAACTTTAATTGAGTTCACTAAGCCACCAAGAGAATGCTGGTCATCAATCCAAGCTCAAGAAGGCTGGGCACGTTAAAAAAATTTGTGGGGTTGCAGTTCTCTTGTCTGCTAACATTAAGTAAACATTTTACATTCTGTTCTGTCAAAAACATCTGAGGGAAAAGATCCTTATGTATTATGTAGCCACTGAGGGGCTATTTTGTAAATCTAAAGAGCAGTAATAGAAAACAAAGGAATCAATTAAAATCATACAACTTTTAAGAGTAGAGAATTCTAAGCACCAATAATATTAAGAAATATTAATTTGCCAAAGTGCACACATGGAAACTAGAATTACGTTCTAGTCATTTAGGGTTTATCACATTTTTTTAAACTGTGGTCTGCCAAACTTTTGGTCTTAGGTATAGTCTTTTCACTTGTCCATTATTATTACATTATTATTATGGACTTGTCCATTTTTTTTTTACTTGAAACACTTGTATTTTTTTAATGACATTTTTAAAATTGTAACTTGAGTCAAAGTTTACACAGCAAATAGGTTTTCCATTCCATCATTCATACATTTTGTTTTCTGACGTTAATTATAATACAACCGATGGAACTCTTCCCCCTCTTTCCATGTAATTCTCATTTCCATTAATCCTACCATTTCCTGCCTACTGAGCTTTGTCCCCGGGAAAATGCTGCCCCTTTGATCTGGTGTTGTTCACAGTTCTTTTTTTTTAATCTATTATTAATTTCAATGAAAATTTACAGAGACTTTGGGTTTCCATTCATTCATTGTACTTTTCTCCCTTCCCAACCCTCCCCCCTAGTACATTACCCTCTTGGAAAAGTAAAATTCTTTCATTGTTTTACAAACCCTCCCCCAGGTCTACTCCACTCTGTAGCCTTCCCTCTGGACTCCTGTCATGACAAAAATATCTAATCACATATCCCTTTTAAACAGTTTTCTCCCTTATCTGTTTCAACGCTGTATACATAATTTATCCCATCTTTCTCAGTCTCCTCTCAACCCTGATGTCAGTCCTGTTTTACAACAGTGGCACCATGCAGTATTTATCCTTTTGTGACTGAGATACTTCACTCTGCATAATATCCTCCAGAGTCACCCATTTTGAATAATATTGCATGAGTTCCTTGTTTTTCAATGCAGCATAGTATTCCATAGTGTGAATATACCACAGCTTCTCTATCCATTCGTTTGTTGATGGGTACTTAGGTAGTTTCCAACTCCTTGCTACTGTGAACAAAGCTGTGATAAACATGGGTGTGCATATATCTGCTTAGATGTCAGTTATGGTCTCTTTGGGGTATATTCCCAGTAGTGGAATTGCTGGGTCAAAATGGTGCAACCACTGTGGAAGGCGGTGTGGCGCTTTCTCAAAATTTGCAACTTTTTGAGAAAGTGCCACACTGCCTTTCACAGTGGTTGCACCATTTTACACTCCCACCAACAGTGAATAAGGGTTCCTGTCTCTCCACAACCTCGTGAGCCATTTGTTGCTTGCTGTTCTGTTAAATTTTGCTATTCTGACTGGGGTGAGATGATATGTCATAGTTGCTTTAATTTGCATCTCTCTTAGAGCTAGTGATTTTGAACATTTCATCATGTGCTTGTTAGCCATCTGAATATCATCTTTGGTGAAGTGTCTATTCATATCCTGTGCCCATTTTTCTATTGGATTATTTACCTTTATCTTGTTGTGGTGGGACTTATCCATTATTAAGGACAATCTTTGCAGTGCTTTTTTTTTTTAATAATCTATGAACATAGACTGAAACCAAGAAAAACTGGGGTCTATGCTCTTGATTATGTTGTCATTGAGCTGCCACTGAGTCAACTATGACTCATGTAGAGAGCCTATGAACAGGAGATCTGAACCCTGGCCTATTCTGTATCATTCTCTCCCTGTGTGATATGATTAAGCCCACTGTTAATGTCATTGTATCAATTCATCTTGATGAGGGTTATCTCTTTTTTTCTCATACCTCTTCCTGAATGCTATCTTTTTTCACGGACGGACCCTGACAATACGCACAAATAATGTGAGACAGTTTCTTTCACTATCTTTGCCTCTAAGCAGCACTCTGGTTGCACTTTCTTCCAGAGAGGTTTGTTCCTTTTTTTTGAAATACTCTTTGCCAACCCCACAATTCAAAGGCATTAATTATTCTTGGTATAGCACTCAGTAAAATGAAAATGTATTATTTTTTAAAACTTTTGATTCATAAAATAATCAGTATTATCATAACCAGAAACATCATTACCATCAATAGAAAAATTCAGACGCAAATTTGAAGTTTGTATTAAAATGGAGAATGGATGTCATTTTACTATTCCAAGAAGTAGACATTCAAAGTAGGGGCAACATTTAACTAAGAAAGGGAGAAACTAGAAGCTTTAAAATAAGCTAGTTCAGCAGCTTTTAAAAGTTCATGTTTATTCATATTTTTCAAAATATATGTACATAAAAAAGGAAGATTTACAACAGGAAAGATTGCCTTACATGCAACACAAATTTCAATGAACTCATGATGGGATCACACATGATTATGGATCTAATTCAAGCCAATCTTCTCAAGTCCATTTCTCAGCCACAGTGTAGGCTGCGAAGGGATCCCAGAAGACAATGTAATGGAATGAATATGAAACAAATATTTTTAGCCTCTGGCAGCAATAAGGGGCCAGAAGATGTACACCAAAAAGTTTAAGACAGTTAAAATGTCAAGTGTCACAGGGAAGATAAATGATAACCAGAAATTTTGCAAGAAGAAAGCTAGTACTATTCAACACAACTTCACAATACTAAAACAAATACAAGTAAGGAAGGGTTAGGTAGTTGGGCTTAACTGTTTTCCCCTTGGTTGTTTGTTTTTTTAAAATACCTTAAAAGGAAGCCACTTGCTTAATATCAAAAGTGCTGTGGAAAGGAGGGAAGAAAAATCCACAGATGTATCTGGAATCTAGTTTATTTTAGCAAACTGTTTTCCTACTTAACAATTCTACATTAGCAATGATGTAACTCTCCAACATTTCCCTATAAAAAAGGCAAACAGGAAGTGACAATTCATGCTCCAAATATTAAAAAATATATTTAAACATTTGATCAAGTAGATTTTCTCTATTTTGGTATTTGGTAACATAGGTGACACCAGAAATCAAATCTAGTATAGTCCTATACTTCCCTTCTGAAAAAAGGAAAAAAGAAAAGAAAAAAAAAGTGGTGGAGAGAATGTGTGCTTGCTGTTAAAGGAGTGAACATAATGTCACGGGCTTACAACAGTACCTACAAGTTAATCAATGTGACAAGTGGCCTAAAGGAGTCCTTCATCTTCAAAATCTATTGAGATCATCTTTTTGGCTTATATTCCCAAAGCTATCTCTGTGTTTACAGTTGGAGAGAAGTTAGTGGAGTGATTTTATAAATAAGACCAATTACTGTAGTTATGACTAAAGTCTCCTGTGAGGAGGCTTTATAATTTAGTCAGGGCTGCATGGGTTCTTTTTTACTTCTAGCACCTGACTAGCATCCTGTTCATGATGCTTTCTACAATATAAAAATCTCTTCAACTAGTAACACAAAATTAGAAGGTGATGTTGGGGAGAACTAAAGCTGAGCATAAAAAAAAAAAGCAAAGCAAAGAAAGGGGCTAGGAAAGGGAGAATATGGCAAGTATAGTTAAGGAAAGTTCAGGGCAATAGTGTAAATTAAAATAGCTGAGGGGAAGGGCAGGCATCAGGAACAGCACCTAAAGCTAACCAAATGCCTAAATTGGTTTATTTATATTCCCTCACCACAATGTTCTTGGGGGTGGGTGGGGAAGGAAAGTAATTTTATAAGCATCAAAAGTAAAACAAATGCACACTGACCTTAGAAAATAAAAATTTGAATTTCATTATGATACCTTCTTTCCCTAGAAAAGTTACTTTTTTGCTTTGAAAGACTTCTTCATGGTGGATTTGCCCTTACCAGGCAATTTTACTTCCTTTCTCACACTGGCTGCAGGCTTCTTTGAAGAACTACCACTGGATTTCTTGATGACTGAGGGTGTGGGTCTGGCTTTCTTGGCAGGAGTTTTGGCCTTGGAAGGGGCTTTCTTGGGCAGGGGCCTAGCTTTTCCTCTCTGGGCTGCAGGAATTTTAACTGGGGGTTTGGGGCCTCTCTGCTTCATGGCTGCCGTTTTCCCTGGGGACTTGGCTGGGGTTTTCTTCTGAAACCTGTAAGAACCCAAGGGGAAAGAACTACTTAGTATATGAGATACACTTTGCCAGAAAAACCAAATAAGCTAAAAGAGAAACAGTATAGGAAGAAATCACTTCTGTTATGACTAGGAACATGATTTGCTGTTTATTAGCTACCATGAGTCAAAAGGAATTATTAAATTATAATTGTTATTTAATTACTGTTAAATAATTATAAATTGATATTTAAATTATTAAAATTAAATAATAATTTAACAATTCAGGGAAATCTACACAATTCTATGATGTTTTTAAGAAAAAAAAGTGGGACCATTTCTATTTGAATACTCAAATTATGACTATAGATACAGAAAATTACATGGTTAGTGTTTCATTAGGTTTAGAGCCTGTGAATTTTCAAGAAGTCGTCCAAATGTCAAAAAAGAATTTAAGATTACCAGACATTTAAAAGATATTCCACCTTCAGCCTCTCACCTACTAGTATCCTTTCCTGTTACACTTCTACCCTCCCCAGGAGAAGGGTTATTCCTCCTGACACACCTTCTTTTAGGAGGTGGCTCTTCATCTTCAGAGTCTTCGTCTTCTTCTGAGGAATCATCTTCATCTTCATCCTCCTCTTTAGAATCTTCTGACTCTTTCTTTGGAAATAGAACTCCTGGGCTATAACAGAATAGTAGTAGTAGTAGTAATAACAGATAGAAAGATAAAAAAGGAAAAAACCCCACACCACACCACCATCAAAGGTATGGAAAAATATGAACATAGAAGCTCATCCCTCAAGACATTTCTCATCTTGCTCCCCAGAAGTGTCAACAGAATTATTTTACAATGGAAAAAAATGAAAAACCAAACCCAAGCCCTCTAAAAAACTCCCACAAACTGGTAACAAATCAATGGATGTCCCAGACCACAGCTCAGTTCCATTTCCCTCCATTTAATAGTTTATCTGCAACTGCTTTTTACTTTTAAGGCACTGATTATATGGCATCACATGCGCCAATGAGCAGTGAACAGTCTACACAGTGGAGCCTACTTTTTGCTCTCATGATCCTCGCAAAAATGTCTGAAGCACTGCAAGACTTGAATCTCTTCAAAGCTTTAGAAAAGGTTATCAAGATTCTAAGTCATCTTTGTTCTTGATGGCAGAACTCCTGATTCAAAACTATACTATCTAGGGCATTATTTTTATCGTAGGAGTATGCAATGAGGGTTGTAGAGTGGATTATATTTGGGGCTAGGGGGTGGGGTTTGGGGAGGTGTTGGGGGGGTATTGTGTACCAATGAGGGAGTTTTTCTTTTGCTTTTCAAGGAGAGGAGCAAATGGGGGGGGGGAGGGGGGAGGGGTTTGTGTGGGGAGAAGGGTGCAACAATGAATGAATGGAATCCCAAAATCTCTGGAGATGTTCATTGAAATGAAAAATAAACAACCTAAATTTAAAACAAAACAAAACAACAACAACTATACTATCCTCATGCGAAAAATACAATCTCAGTGGTATCTGTAAAGTGGTTTACTGGAGATGAAAGTATACGGTAATAAAACTAGAGACCAGCGCATACAGATATTCCTATTTATCTTTTTTAGTCTTGCATCTTTTTATTTTTTTATTGTGATTTTAACAATGTTTACAGACAGACTGGATTTTCATTCATTCATTGCTGAACTACAATATGAAGAAGGCAGAATACTTCTGGAAGAAGTCCAAGTTTTATTTTGTGTTGGACAGTAAAAATTAACAGACATGTAATCCTCTAACTCTTTCTGCCATTTTCATTTACTTTATGAAGGAAAAAAGTATCAAAAAGATAGACAAGAATCTCAAAGAATCCCGTGCCTGGTTTTAAGAAATGCTGGTCTTAAGAAGCTCTCCAGTATAGCAAAACTGTTCTTGTAAATGACGTGTTCTATTCTCCCAAACACTGCCATGTTTATGTGTTAAAGTTTATGTTCAAATATAAATTTATAATGTTCAATACATATTACTTGGGATTAAATGCTTACCTGGGATAATAAGGAAAACAGAGCTGGAAGGTGCCACTGAATCCTTTACCAGAGATCTGTTCCATCCAGCCATTCTTTTCACACTTCTGTAGAGTTTTCTTCAGCAGATGCACTGAGAAAAAAAATAAAATAAAATTCAGAAGAGAGAAAAATTTTGTAGTATTCAGACTGATAATTCTTTTAATCACAGAGGCTCATCAACTCAATGACTTGTGACATATAGCAAGTGACATGCACTAATCTTTAGTGGCCAAATATCTTTTCACTGAACATCTATTAAATACTCATAAATTTGACAAGATTAAATAATAAGACACTTTCAAGGTCATGGAGTCAAATTTTCTCATTTTGAAAAAAAAAATGAGAGTACAAATAGATTAAGAAAGTTGCTTTAAAGTTACAGAGATGGCTAGAAGTAAACAGGAGACTAGAATTCATATTACCATTACTTCCATCTATTCTAATATCTTTTGAATGCTTGATAATCATTTAGAACATATAATAAAGAGAACCAATTTCTTATAAATCAACAGTTACAAAATAGTATTTTGAGTCCTAAATGTTTAATCAATTTTTATTTTTTAAAAAAATCATGAGAAATACTTTCTATGATGATTCAAGTGTCAAAAAAATTAGCTGCTAATCAAAGTGTAGAGGTTAATAAATGAATCTGATTTAACAAACTTGGTTAAGAGAGAAAAATCCTAACATAGACTATATAAAAGTCAATATGCACAATTGAACAGAGCATATACCCTTAAAAAAAAAAAAGAAACCATCAAAAAATAAGACAGTTAGCCTTTCTACGAAGATGGTGCCTAAAGCGAAGAAGGAAGTCCCTGCCCCTCCCAAAACTGAAGCCAAAGCAAAGGCATTGAAGGCCAAGAAGGCAGTCCTGAAAGGCGTCCACAGCCAAAAAAAAAAAAGAAGATCTGCACGTCACCCACGTTCCAGCGGCCTAAGACGCTGAGACTCCAGCGGCAGCCCAAATACCCCCGGAAGAGCGCTCCCAGGAGAAACAAGCTTGACCACTATGCCATCATCAAATTTCCCCTGACCACTGAGTCAGCTATGAAGAAGATAGAAGATAACAACACACTTGTGTTCATTGTGGATGTCAAGGCCAATAAGCACCAAATTAAACAAGCTGTAAAGAAGCTCTATGACACTGATGTGGCTAAGGTCAACACTTTGATTAGGCCTGATGGAGAGAAGAAGGCCTATGTTCGACTTGCTCCTGATTATGATGCTTTGGATGTTGCCAACAAAATTGGGATCATCTAAACTGAGTCCAGCGGGCTAATTCTAAATGTAATAAATTTTTCTCACCACAAAAAAAAAAAAAAAAGACAGTTAGTAAAGCTTTAAAAAAAACCCAGAAAGCATTTCTCCATAACTTTAAAAAACTTATACCACAAATACACTAGAAGTCAATAGCAATACTTTAAGACAATCTTTTTATTGAAAATATGTTTGCATCTTATTACTTAATTTCCACACTCCTCATCCTGACACAGTGCCTACTTCACTTTAGTAGCTGAGAAGTTACACAATCTCACTGTTCTATAATATTGCTGAAATTGTCTCATCACAAATTAACTCCTCATAAAGAAAATACTCTTCTGAAAAAAATTATTTTATATGGTTTAAGTCATAAGTGCTTGATGTTTCTGGCTGCTAACCACAAAGTCAGCAGATCATCAGGTGCTATGTGGGAAAAAGATGGGTGGTTTCCTCCCAAAATGATTTATATCCTCAGAAATCCAGTGAAGGCTCAGACAGCCTTGGGACCAACATTAGTGGCTTAAGTCATTAAGAAGGGCAGTCAGAATGTTCCTTAGAAACAAAGATGACCAGAGTTCTTCCACATATTCTGGACATACTAACAACTGAGGCTAGTCCCTGGATAAGATCATCATGCCTGACAGTAGAGGGCAAGCAAAAAAAGACCCTCAACAAAATGTAGTGACACAGTCAAAGCATAGCCGTAACTCTGAGGATTGCACAGGGCTCGGCAGGTTTACACTGTTGTACAGTCTCTGTGACTCAACTGGACCTAATAATAGGAAGTTGATAAGAAATAACCAAAGTAGTAAATATTCTAAGATTATGGCTGAAATGCTTTTGTATCACTTATGCAAATAAACATTTTGAAGTGTGCAAAAAGAGATACACGAGAGATGTTTAGAACCTAGAGATTTATTAATTACTATAAAATTAAATGCAAAAAAAAGTTGGAGCTAAAGAAACAAGACTTTTTATCTTCAGCAAACACTGTAAATGAAGGATAAAGCTTTAGCATCTTCACTTGCCTTTCTGTAAGTGATATATCTGTAAAGCTATTTCTCTTGTTCTTCAGTGAGCAGTTACTGTTTTTTGATGCTAATGGCACAATCTTCTTAGTTTTCATATAAAGTTCATATAAGTTCCCTTTATTCCAGTTAAATTCACACAACCCTCAATCTTACTTTGGTAGTTTGAATTGGTCCCTGGGTGGTTCTCCAGGACATACTTCTTCAGAGCAGTGGTGGAGCAAGTCTTCGGCTCATTCATGGCAGCAATGGCAGACAAGATTGCATATTCCATCAGGCTTCCACCAAGCAGGGGCTTCTCCCCTGATTTCTTCAGCTGTTTTCCAAGGAGGAAGAGAAAAGCATCAAGACAACACTCCCAAAGCAGGTCAAGACAAGACTCCTCTGCACCAGGTGGGTCGGAGTTCCTGCATTAGCACAGATATGTTTTACAATAAATTGTCAGGTTAGGGACTTTCTATTCAACAGGTATTTAATCTAACTGAGGAGTCCCAACCCTCCGATGGGTATTTTTTCTTCCATCTACCCCTTATCCAAACTAAATCAGTAACAGCCAACCTAACTCAAAGATACTAACAGATCTACTTTAATAAGCAGGTTAACATGTTATGCTTCCAGTAAACTCAACTCAATTAAAATGCTGCTGAATTGGAATCAATTCAGAACTGACGCCTCCACTGGATTTCTGAGGAGCTTTATACATATATGCCACCAGAGCTCCCCTCCCAATAAATGAAGATATTTTATTTTTATTTGAAAATATTACTCTTTTCTGAATCTAAAAAGCAAAGCCGTTCTAAAAGTAACAGTTAAGTACTATAAAGATAACGGCAAATAAAAAGCTTGATGATATTTTATAGCTATTTTATACAACAGAAAATTCTACAGCATAGTTCAAGGATGAAAGGCAAGAAAACAAATAAGTAGGAAGGGCGAACAGGAGGACATCACATATGCTCTCTAACAGTATTTCTCAAAATGATCCGCAAAACTGCTGCCATATTAGCATAAATAAAAGTGATGGCACAAAAATTTTCAGTAGTTATCACAGTCTTCACTGACACATTTAAGACAACAGTCAATTTCATTTAGAAATAATTCTAATGAAGTAAAAATCATTTTATTAAATTTCAATCCTTTGATACATGCCTTTTTAATATTGTATATATAAAAAACACTAAATATTTTATGAATGACATAGGAAAGCACATAAATCTCATCTGCCACATAAGCAAAGATGACTGTCTCAAGGAAAGATGATACCTTTTTCATTGAATATACCCAAAAGAACAACTATGGTCAGTCAGGATGTCTAAATATGTATTTTCCTAAAATTAATCAAGTGAGCCTAATACCCTTCAATGAAACCACCACTATTGTCAATGATAATAGTGTAATTCAGTGAGCCATTACTTTCCAAAGAGCTAGCACATCATGTTACAAGATTATGTAACATAATTTTAAAAGATTCTTTCAAAATATAAGACCAATGGACTTTAAGGTAGCAGAGTACAACAAAACAAAAAAACCGTATAGTTTCTGACTTGACATAGCAACTAAACTAAGGAATGTTCATATATAATTATTAACAGAATAAAGGACAAACTCCACAAGATTATTTTAATGGACACACACAAAAAAGGGAAAAACCAAACTAGTAATAATATAAGAGAACATTCTTGACCTGATAGTGGGTATCCATGAAAAGCTGTAACTAACATGATACGTGACACACGGAAATATTTTTCCTCTAACATCAGGATTTTTGTCGGAAGGCATGGGCTTGGTGACAGGAATGAGGCTGGAGATAGAATGATTGAATTTTGTAAAATCAATGACTTATTCATTGCAAATACATTTTATAAGAG
>NW_006399778.1:11179816-11195692 GCF_000299155.1 Elephantulus edwardii | reverse complement strand
CTTGGGAGGGTGGAGGGACAGCGCAGGAGGGGAAGACCCTCTATGAGATGGATTGATTCGGTGACTGGGGTAATCGGGATGGGTGTGTCAGAGGTGGTGCGGTTGGCGCAGGATAGAGCGGGGTTTAGAGCTGTTGTGCATAGGGTCGCTATGAGTCGGAAACGACTCGATGGCAGATAACAACAACAACAACATCAGGAACAAGTCAAGGCTACTGTGCTCTCATCTCTACTCAACAATATACTGGAGGTTCTATTCAGTGGAATCAGCAAGAAAATAAGATACAAGGTATCTAGATTGAAAAAGGAGACATAAGAATGATCTTGACTCACTGACAACATGATCCTACCAAGCAATCTATCAACTATTACTAGAACAATTGAATTCAGCTTAACAAAAAGATACACTCAAATGTACTCCTCCATATTAGCAACAAATAATCTGAAAACAAAAGCAATTTTATTCATACTAGTATGGAAAAGGAGTAAAATACTGTGGAATAATTTTGGTTAAAGAAATGCAAGATCTGTATGCTAAAAAACACAAATTGAGGAAAATGAAGAAACACTGAGTATGGTAACATTCAGACTGGAAAGTTGACACTGTTAAGACAGTGATTCTCTCAAATAGATTTACAGGTTCAATGGAATCTCTACCACAATCTGAGCTTGGCTGTTTGTACAAGCTAATGGGTAGGCAGTTACTGGGATTTACACGGAAGTTTACATGGACATATACTGAACTCGAAGCAGACAAACTATCCTGAAAATGAACAAACAACTTGAGTCAAAAAAGCAGAAACAGCCCAAATGTAATCCATTAGCTGGTTGACTGAGTAGTAAGTAAAATGTGTTATATCCATGCAATGACATATTATTTGTCAATGGAAAGAAATGAAGCACTAACACATGCAACATGGACAAAACACAAAACTGAAGTGAAAGAAACCAAACACCAAGATCATACATTCTATGTTCCATTTAAATGAACTGTGCAGAAAAGACAAATCTATGTATAAAGACTGCAGATCTTTATAAGCTGTCCTGGGAGAGGGGTGGGACAGGGAATGACTACATTTAAATGTAATAAAATTAGACTGGGATGATGACACTACAATTCTGTAATTTAACTGCAATCCTAGAGGTGCGTGGTTTGAATCCACCAGATGCTCTGCTGGAGAAGGAGGAATAATCTCCTCCTGTACCAGTCAGATCTGATTTGACGGTACACACACACACAAAAAGAATTTAAAAAAAATAATAAAAATTCTGTAATTTATTAAACATCACTAGATTTTTAACATAAAATAAGTGAATTTTACGGAATACAAATCCTATCTCAACAAAGCTGTTTAAGAAAATCTACCATGTGAGTTTTAGTGTAGTATATGAAGACTACTTACAGCTATTTAAAATATAGTTTTTCTAACAGTATTTTATCTGTGAAATGAGATTTTCTTCATATATGTCAACCAAAATATCTTAGAAAAGAGTCTACTTGTGTTCTGCTAAGCATTCTCTTGTTTTATGAAAAAATTTACAAAAATAGAATTGATGTCATCTATTAAAATTTTCATTTAAAAAAATTACTTTTCACATATGAAAAATGTTACTTATGTTAACATATAACAGATTCACTACTTATTACGTTAACTCAATAAATGTTTAAAATTTTCCTGTTTTACCTTTTAGTACTTAAATACTGACAAATACAGTTTACAAAATCACAAAATTTTTTTTTGTCCTCAATACATTTCTTAAGAGAAAAAAACAAAAAGTTTGACAAATTCATCATAACCAACCTGAAACGTTCCTGAAGCACCTTTGCCAGTTATTTGTTCTAGCTGGCCTCTCTCTACTGCCCTCTGCAGAGCATTCTTCAACAGCTGAGGTCTGAAGAGAAAAATAAAAATCAGAGATAAATATATCAGTGAAGGAACTATTTGAGAAATAGATCTAAGAGCTATTCTCAGATCTAAAGTTTTAACACTTTATTATGTAAAGTTAGCTGAATAAAATATAATTCCTTTAGAAAGACAATCTGTTGCTTTGAAAACAAAATAAAAGTTATTACATATAACTAAACGTTAGAGCACAAGCTTTTCATTCAAGGGGTTAGTCTATCCGGATGATAACTGAAAAACCAACAGTACAGGGAAGGCAAGAGAAGAACTAAAAAAGAGGACTGTGACATGAAAAACAGAAGGCAGAGTCAAACACAAAGCTGTATTTCTAGGCTGACAACAAAATACTTGAGGATAGGGACTAATTATAATTCTGAAATAAGTTATGTGCCACACCTCTCAGGAAATTACTAGTACCAAATGGGTAAAATATACTAATTTGAATAAACTGCATTACCCAGATGACACAAATTTGCTTAAAGAACTTGAAGCACTTACAGAAGATCAAAGACTATGGTCTTCAATATGGATTATACCCCAACATCAAGTTAATAAAAATCCTTACCACTGGCTCTACAGGCTACACTATGATAGACGGAAAAAAGACTGCAGTTGTCAATAATTTAACTTGGGTCCACAACCAACACCATGGAAATAGCAGTAAAGAAACCAAAAGACGTGTTCTGCATAGGGGGCTATGTATATAACATGCTGACTTCAAAACATCCATCAAATGTTAAATCTGCGTCTGAAAGAATGCCACTATAGTTGGAAGCTGAAGTCTGTATGATGTCACAGAAATAAAGGGAAGGGGGAGAGAATTCTAAGAAAAGGTCTTTTTTTAAAAAAAAAAAAAAAGAAAAGGTCTTTAGGCTCATTAGTATCATTGGACAGACAATCTATTATCCGGTTTCACCATAAGATAGTGATGGGAAATGTTTCACAAGACCAACAGTGAGAGAAGTTAAGCTGGAAGAAATATATTGTATTAGGTAAGTAGATGGGACTATAAGGAATAAAAGATTGAGAGAAAAAAAAATTAATGATTTCCAGTGGGTGACAAGTAAATGTTAAGGGAGATAAAAAGCAAAATCAAAATGTGTTCCCTGTAATGCCCCATATAATGCATTTCTGATCCAGTTCCCTGCGCTCCTATCACTATTATACAAAGGGGCACATTCATTCCCGGATTTATTACAATTCTCTGATTTATTACAAAATAACAAAAATTTTTAAAAGGTGGAAAAAAACCAACAAAAACACAAACGGGCACATTCACTATATAATAAACATGGAAAGATCAAGATAATGTAACAAATTTCAGATTTTCCGTTGCTAGGATCTCCTTTACTTCAGCATTATTCTTTCTCTTAGGCATTTTGAATACAATAAAGTACTTTTTGGAAAATGTGGTTTCTGAGTTGACAACTGAGCAACTCTAATTATATTCTTCAGTAGCACTAGTAAATACCAATACTAAACTATATTAGAACATGGCATTCCATAGAATTTCCTCCCTCACATAAAGTGAATGAAATACAATTTTCCAACGTCTTAAATGAAGATCTTTAAAAAAATATTAAAAAATTAATCTGTTAATTACAAATTAAAAAATTATCAAGTCAGTATGAATCCACAACTGAGTCTATGTGCTATTCTAAATCATGAATCATGATGTTTTAAACACGAATTTTTACAAATCAATTACATTACATTTACATTACATTATTAAATCATTTACTTTAAAGATGAAGGTATTAAACTATTGTTATGCAGTTGCTGTTGTTGTAGGTACCATCGAGCTAAGACTCATAACAACCCTATGAACAATAGACCTGAACCTTGCCCTATCCAGTGCCACTCTTACAATCGCTCACATGCTCCAGCCCATTGTTACAATCACTATGTTATAGAAACTTGAATTTTTTTTTTTTAATGTTCTCAGCTGTAAGTCTGAATAAAAATTCATTGAGCACTTGGGAAGAAGAGTTCAGTAATTATTCTTGCAGCATCTAACAAAAACGAGGTGCAACTTTATCAGGGTCTTTTAAGAGAGTATGTGGTTTGAGCTTCAAAATGAACTACATATGGAGATATAAGAAGGAAAATAATAGGACAAAAGAAATATATTTTATTTCTAGCTCAGTTAAAAGTAACACCTCCTAAATATTTCATCTTTCCTTCTTCTCTTGAAAAAACAGCAAAGGGAAGAATACTTCTTCAAGTCTAGTAAACAAAAATCTGTGCATTTTAAAATCCAAGCAAATGGCTCCTACCTGATGTCCACTCTAAGTTTAGGATAATACTGAGACACGTATTTTCTGATCAGACTGTAAGAAGCTTCTTTAGGTTCACAAAGACGAGTAAAGGCCAGTGGGAGAATATCCTCCAATTTCACTTGTGGTTCTGGATCCACTGCAGAAGTCTTCTGAAATATAATAAAATATTGTCATTATTACAAAACAATGTTTTCTATGTTCAACAACTCAAAGACTTTACTACAAGTTCATATTTCAAATTAAGAAAGCCTCCACTTCATTTCTCTTTGCTTAAGACTCAATACTCAGTAGATTGCTTACAGAAAATCATCACTTCTTTGCACACATCCAAACAAATCATAGTGGTATATCATTGCTTTCATAAATTCTATGAGCTAAAATCTTCAAAGAGTTAAAAGTGACACGATCTACTTGTAAAGGAAGAAGCTGCACTGCAATCCCAAAGGGTTTGAATCCATCAGATGCTCTGCTGGAGAAGGAGGGGTAATCTCCTTTTGTATCAGCTGGATCTGATTCAATGGTACACACACACACACACACACACACATTTAAAAACTAAGAACAAAGAGAAACGTTGTAACAAAACCCAATGTACAAAAATGAATTTTCAAAGTTCTATGGAAAAAAGTGTAAAAATCTTCAGTTGTTAAAGCTGTAAAAGAATATTAATGATTTTAATTGCGGACCTAAATGAAATACTAAATATTTCATAGTATTAACACAGATACATCATACAAAGAAAACCAAAAAAACAGAACAAACCAAACCAAAAACTCACCAATCTACTCTCAGTAAAGGATTAGGGTAAAGTACTTGATGAAAATATTTTTTTTGGGGGGGGGGGATGTGCAAAAATTAATAAATGGAAATAGAAGTTTTCTGTAAACTTTTGTTAAAATATCAATGAAAAGGGAGCTCTGGTGGCCTAGTGGCAAGAAGCTGCACTGCAATTCCAGAGGTGCGCAGTTCGAGTCCACCAGATAGATGCTCTGCTGGAGGAGGGACTCCTCCTGTACCAGTCAGATCTGATTTGATGGTACACACACACACACATAATAAAATTTAAAAAAGAAAAAAATCTTTTAAAAAGTGAAAATATACTTGCAAGCTTCCTCTAGATTAAAAATATTTTCCATAAAGTAGTGTAGTTCATACACCAAACCAAAACCCTGCTGCCATCAAGTTGATTCTAATTTATGGCGATTCCATGTGTTTAGGGTTTAACAGTTGTGATCTTTCAGAAGTAGATTACCACGCCTTTCTTCAGTGCTGGATGAGTTCAAACTGCCAGCTCCTTGGTTAGCAGCCAAAGGTATAACCGTTTGTGCCATTCCTGGACTCCCATACTTCACCATTAGGTAGGTGATAACTATATTATTTTATAACCTTTCCAGGTTGTTTCTTTCTTCTATAAAATAGAAGTTAGTCATACTCTAGGAAAATGTCACTTGGTACAGGATCTGAAAGATACCTACCATTAATAAAAGTTGCTTTTTTTGTTCAGTAGTAATAATGGTTTATCAACAGCATTAGAGTACTCAAGTGAACTATACCAGTCATCTCACCTTTCTGTTTCTTGATTTCTGGGATGTTTTCCTTGATTTCTGAACCACAACAAAACTGCCAGAAGCACCTTTTCCTTTCACCTAAAATTAACATTTTAATTAATAAATCAGTATTTTCCTTTTAAACTATTATGGTGTATTTTAAACTTTACACCAGACTAACAAGACTGTAGATAATGATAATGCAAGATATGACATATTATTTAACTCTTCAGAGATAAAAGAACAGTGAACAGAAGTTAAAAGACTTGAGACCAAACTCTGAATAGAAGTTAAAGACTTGAAATAATCAAACTCTTTCTTGTACTAACTATTCAATTCTAGACAACTCAGTTAATTTTCTGTGGTTTTTGCTTCCTCATCTACAAAACGGAAGAAGAATGCTATTGTGATACCAGGTTAAATAATCTTCTGACAAGTGCTAACAAAAAATGTCTATGGAATGAACACCATCTTTTAGGGAAACTGAAAAGTCTTCAGTTTTGGAGGAAACCTAGCCTCTTGGCAAAAGTTTAGAGCCCACTTGGTCTTAGGCTACCTGTTTTCCAATATTAGGTAAGAGTTGCAGACTAGTAATTTTCTAGTCACTGCATATAAGGCTTTGTGTCAGTCCTAATGAGCATTTCTGTAATTTACAAAATACTTTCAAAGATCATTAAAGTGGATTTAAAGATCCTCCACACCTTAGCTTTACCTATACTGCTAACAAATGAAGCCACTCAAAATCAAACCGAGAGTCAGTCCTGTAAGAGTGGGTTTCAAGAGAGAAACCAAAAAGTTAGTCCATAAGCAATGCTGTGACCATACAATGACACTGGATGGGACTGTGGCTCTAATAATTACATTGGCTAAGTAATACTTTGTAGTAAACAAATGTCATTTTACAGACTGATGATAAAAATGACAAGAAAGATAAATAGGTAACTTCTGTTCATACTGTAGAAAGAGAGAATTAAAAATTTCTTCAATAGCTTAAAATAGTTCAATAACAACGAAAGAAACCATAATACTTGAACAAACAAGAGCAAAAAAAGAACAAGTCTTAGTGGAAGTGCAATCAAGGTGCTCCTTAGAGGAAAGGATGATGAAACTTTGTCTCACATACTTTTACATCTGGTGCCAAGAGAGAACAGTCCTTGGAAAAATACATCATGCTTGGAAAAGTGGAGGATCAGACAAAAAGGAAGACCCTCAACAAGAAGACTGACAGAGTGATTAAACAAGAGGGCAGGACAGCTCTAAGTTTTTGATTCTAACAAACGCCGTGCCACATTATGCAAAGTAGCACAGATTCATGCCTGCTGTCAATATGAATTAGTCTCAATTCATTTGCTGATACTCATAACATGCAATGATAATGTAATATAAAAAGAGGTTAGCCTATTTCCAAAGCTAATTTAGAACGGTACTAAGTCAAATCATGGAACTCAGGCTTTAATACTAACAAATACAACAAAATCAATGATCATTTTTGCTTACAGTAGGAGAGTCCTTAGCCCTGCCTTCTCATCTTCAGTACTGTATGCTCTCAAAATACAAATAGCCCTTAATAAAGAATTCAACTGAAAGTGTAAGCTGGAAAAATTTACACTAGCCTGTCGTTTTGACTCTATACAAAAGTAGGCAATTATTTAAAAAAACGTAGTTACTTATAAAGGCAACTGGTATGAATGTTTTAGAAACCTATTCACAGACAATAAATCAGAGTCAGTTTAAGCATTTTATCAACACTTTTTAGAAAAACAAACAAAAAACCTTGCCTTTTACTAAATATAGTTATACATAATGAAGCAATCTTATAATTACAGTGAACAATCATTTGATACCTGTTTGATCACACCTCTGTTTAATTCTCTTTTCAGTGCTTGTTTAAGGAGATAGCCCCTTCTCTCCAGTTCCAGAGAAGGGTATTTATGGATGATGTATTTTCGAATAGCAACCACAGATGCACCACTCTTCTGGAAGCATGCCTAGAAAATAAATTTATCAAACAATCATTACTTTAAACTACCTGTTTTTAACTGCATCTATTTTGAAAAATTACTTTGAAAGGGTACTTGCTAACTGGTGATTAAAATGATAAGACTAAACAATAGTTCAGGTAATTCATTTCATATGAAGAAATAAAATGTTGTGTGCCGTCGAGTCGGAACCGACCCATAGCTGACCCTCCAGTGGGTTTTCAGAAGCAGTAAATCACATGGGAGGAGACTGCCCATCCTTCTCCCATGGAGCAGCTGGTGGATTTGAACAGCGTGCCTTTGGGATTGCAGTGAAACTTCTTACCACTAGGCCACCAGAGCTCCCTATGGAGAAATAGAGAATTACTAATATTTCTGGAATAACTTAAAATAGTTAAAAACAACTGAAGAAACTGTACACTACATGAATTACATTCTGTGAAGAAGTGGTTTAAATGTTCATCTGCCAACCAAAAGCTTGTCAGCTCAAATGTTCCATTAACTGTGAAGTAATTAATGTTCTACTCAGTTCTATAGACTGTTAACAGTTGAGTCAAAAAGTTTCAGCTTCATTTTCTTCTCCCTATGTCCACTCTACTTACTCCCTTTGATTAATGCCTACAGAAGACTTCAGCAGTTCACTCACACTATAAGATAGCAAATGCCTGCTTTTTTCAAATGGTGTAAATTTTGAAGCAGTTAGTAGCACCTGATATTTACTTATATTACAGTCCATGGATTTCCATTTTTATGGTGACATAGTCTAAAGGGAGTTGCAATGCTAACCCAAAGGTTGCACCTCTCTGGTGGTTCATATCTACCAACAGCTCTGAGGGAGAAAGATGAGCTATCTCTTCCTATGTGATTTACAATTCCAGGAACCTGCTAGAGGGTCAGCTATGAGTCAGTTCCAACTCCAAGGCAACAAAAAAGAGACTACCAAAACTGAGTGTAGCATCAATTCACTCTCATGAAATGTAACTTTATATAGCTTAACCATAAAGAAAAAGAATTTGCACGTAGGTGGGCCAGCCAAAACAGGCTGTATTACATAAAAGTGTTAATATTGACCAATGAATTTAAGTAAATGTCTCTGAACTATTGCAATTAATGGAATGTACTCCTAATCCTGCAAGAAAAAAAAAAAGTGAAGAAAGCCTAGCAGAACTCTCCAAAGGTTGAAATAAATACACCCTTGTCCCAACTAAAAATGTGATGGAAGCAAACTAGTAAGATTCCCATATGATTAAAAATATGATTCTAAGAGATCCAAAATAAAAACTTGTCATGCTATATGGAATATACACATTTTATATAGCTATTAGTTGGACATACATACACAATCATAATACACCATTATTTAAGTCTCACATACTGTTTTAACATTTAAAAAATTTTAGTTCCTTCTCTGTGTTCCTTCAAACTTAAACACCATAATTAGAAAGTGAAATCCCTGAAAAAAGGCATCAAAATAGAAATTTCACTATCGTTAAGCTATCCAGACTGAAAGTTTTCTTCAAATGCATGAGAGGTTTAAGAAGTCTTAATAGAGAGAAAAGCATCTTCTAAAGGTAAATCCTTTTCAAGTATATGAGGTCAGTACTGACTTGGTGCATTCTGCAAATGACAGTGAGGCTGAATGCTCTTTCCTATATACACCACACTTGGTTAATGATGTGAATCCCTCTCTCTCCAATCTTGACTCAGCTTCTAATGACAGGGCCCTGAGAATGTTTGAGTCAGTGTCCTACTTTTAGTCTTATTTTTTGACCAATAGGAACAAATAGGCAAACAGAAAGGAAAAAAAGCACTCAATAAAGACATGTTCAGATTAAGAGTTTAATAAATTAAAGCAAACCAGTTGTCTCTGATGTTCACACAAGCTATCTGAAGTCTGAAAAGATTAAAGTCATAAATAAGCAAGAAAAATATCTGAAGGTATTTTAGAAGCAAAATGGTAAAGCAAGTGGAAACTATAACCAGTAACTAGATAATCAGCTTGAAAAATATACATTCTTTTTTTAAAACAATTTTTTCTCCAAGATTATTTACCCTGAGTTTCAATTAAGAATTTGTAAAAGTATAAGTAATTAAGTACATAGCAATCAAGGTATCAGGAGATGTACTACATTGGAAAAATCTGCCATCAAGGACCTCTCCAAATTTTGAGAAGCAATGATGTCAGTTTGCAGACTAAGATGCGTCTGGTCTTTTCAATCACTTGCTACGCATCTAAGAGCTGGACAATGAATAAGAAGGACAGTAGAATTACTGATGTCTTTGAGCTGTGGTGTTGGAGAAAAGAACTGACTATCCCACGGACTGCCAAAAGAACTGGATATGTCCTAGAGAAAGTATAGCCATATGTGCTCCTTGGAGGCAGAAATGATAAAACATATTTGGCTATGGTGCTAGGAAAGGCTATTCCTTGGAGAGGGAGGGACATCATCGTAAGAAAGGTCGAGGGAAAAGAGAGAAAGAGAGGAAGAGTCTCAACCATATGATTTGACACAGTGACTACAGCAATGGGCTCAAGTATGTCAGAGACTGTGAGGATGGCACTAAATAGGACAAGGTTCAGATTTGTTGTTCAAAGGGTGACTATGACTCATACTTGCCCTGATGGCACCTAACAATAACAATACACAGTGTTGCCTGGCATAAAAAGTATTCACTTTTTTGTTAAAGAAATTTAACATTTTCAAATTTCAAATAAAAATCATACTTGTACAGTAACTCACTGCCATAAGTTGGTTCCTAATCTATCAGAGCAAAACTACCCTATCCAGTTTCCAAGAGTGTACATCTTCATGAGCTCTGGTGGTGGAGTCCATAGAGAGGTGCACTGCAGGCTGAAACGCCAGATCTCTAGCAGTTTGAAATCACAGTGGCTTCTTGGGAGAAAGACAGGCAGCCTTTTTCTGTGCAGCCCCAAAAAACTCACTGGAGGGTCAGCTATGAGTCAGTTCTGAATCGATGGCAATGGGGATAAACGTTCACAAAGCAAGCTGCAACATCTTTTTCTTCCAGAGGGACTGGTAGGTTTGAACAAGTGACTTTTCAGTTTAAGGGTGAGTTCTTAGCCATTGTGCCATCATGGCTCCACATAACTATTGTTTGATGTTATCAAGTCGACAATGACTCACAGTGACCCTATGAGCAACAGATCTGAATCTTCTATCCTGTGCCACTCTAATGATCTTTGTTATGTTCAAGGCTAATATTAATGGCCTTTATTATATATTCTGTATATATTCTGTTTGTCTATAGCTTACTGGATTTACAGAAATATACACATAAAGTTATAGTTAATTCCTGGTAGGGTATATGAATTTAAAAAAAAAAAGCACAAAAAAACACAACCCACTAAAAAACGTAGTCCTTACCAAATAGTCTATTATAAAAATAAAACCTGGCAAAGACATTTTTCTATTTAAGTCTCTTTTTAGGAAGTAGAGCATAATTTCTGATGCCTTGATAGTATACCATTTTTAAAATAAGCAAAAGAGTAACAAAGTACATCTAAGATGAAAGGCTTGAAAGGAAAACTTGCCTTAATGGCCTCAGTTAAGATTGCATCCATCTTGGGACGTGGGGAAGAAGCCATTGGTGCTTGTTTCTGGGCCCTGGCAAGCTGGCTGGCAGAAAGTGTAGCCCAAGAAGGGATTGTTTTTTTAACTTTCTTCTCCTTTTCTTTAGACTGTTCTTTCTCACTTGAAAGCAAAGAATTATTATGTAAGATAAACTATACAGAAAGAATTTACACAGTAAGAAGGAGGAAAACTATCAGGGAAGGTATAAAAATCAACGTTTTAATTCAGGTAATATTAAAGTAAGTGAAATATGTACAATAAACATTAACAAAACACTTGTTGGGTTTTTTTTTATAAAAAAAGAGTTAATACGTGAACCAAAATGTTATTTGTTTTCGGTACAGAAGAGGCACTTTACTTCTTTAACACTGGTCAGCACAAGTACACATTAAAAGAAAATGTTAAAATGCAGTAACCACTACAACAGAGGCAACTCAGTAAGGAAAGAATTCAAGGTCTAAGTCTGAAAGGCTAGGTTTTAGTTTCGGCTCCAGTATTTGCTGGCTACATGATCTTAGTGAAGGACTTATAGTCTTCTCAGCCTGTAAAACAGTAATATAATACCAACTATCTTCTAAGACAGTTAATTATGAGATTATGTGTATGAAATAGCTTGCTTATTCTTACTATTACTTTTTCTAGACAATAACAGTATCATCAAGATGAAACGCCTTATAACTCTTAAAATTAAAGGCTTATTATTTTTTCTAACATAAACACACAAAGACAATTCACCCTGGCAGATGGGTAGGAGGAACAGAATGGTGAAGTGTCTCCAGTCATATTTTCATAATCATGTTCCCTTTATTTCTTTTGTCAGTGGTTAACTTATTAAGCATCCTTACATTTTAAACACACACACACAAAAATAGTACATAGCCAGAAAGAATGATTTTTAGACTATTCAAACCACTGTTCTGCTAACCATTTTAAATTCTAAAAGGAGCTCTGATGGCTAAATGGTAAGGATTTAAGCTATTAACCCAAAGGTAAGCAGCTCAAACCCTCCAGGTTCTCTGTGGGAGAATGATAGGCAATCTCCTCATAAGCAATTTACAGTTTCTGAAAATCCACTGGATGGTCAGTTAGGAGTTCATTTTGACTTGACAGCACACAACAATAGGCTTTAATTATAAATAACAAGAAGGTATAATTTCTTACTCCTTTTTTGCTTCCTCAGAAGACTTGTTTTCTTCTTTCTCTTCATTTTCAGGTTCTCCTTTTGGCTGCTCTGTCTCACTAGACGTAGCAGGTGGAGTTTCATTCTCTTGCTCTTCTACAGTGGAAGCAGATTCCTCAGAACTTATGTCTGGTTCTAAAAATCAAAGAGAACAAAACTAAATTAAGTACATATAAAGAATCAAAGTTAATACAAAGGTAAAAGTTTATCTGATCAGTCTCAATTAAAAGATCAATTCTGAAATGAACAATAAATAACTCTAAATGCTGTTTTCTTCCATTCTTTACCATTTAAATTTCCTAATCCAAATGGCTGTTTATCCAAATTACTATCTAAGAAGACTGACTCACTTTACTTTAAATATCCCTATTGTTCTACTCTGAAATATTAGCAATAAGATTACTAATTAAAACACTAGATACTGTATAATTTAACAAGAAAAATCTTGAAAATAAAGGGAAATAAGCATTAAGTTTTCAAGTGGATTGGATCGGACTACAGTAAGAAAGGAGAAGAGCTGTAAATTTTCAGTTGTTTGTCCATGCCCTTTTCCCATCACCATGACTCTTTGAGCAGCTATAATAAAAGTATAAACAGAGACTTCAAAGAAAAGGATGCTAGCAGCAAAACTTAGGTTAAAAACAGTAGCAAAAAAAGGTATATCCTTGCAAGGTTTAGTCATTAAAATCATAGGAATTACTCAAATAATGACCAATAGAAAATCTTAAAATGTCAAATTCTTTTTGTAACATAACCATATAAATACAATTATAACAGAATTTCTAATGTTTCAAGGCAAAAATTCTAAATAAAAAATTTCAGAACGGCCACTTACCACTTTCAAGTCCCTTTCTGGATTAAGTTCTTCAACCACATGTTAAATCTAAAGTCCACCAATTAATCATGAAAAAAAAAAAAAAATAAAATAAAATCTAAAGTCCTCCCAATAACTCTTGAGCCAAAACGGAAGTTTCTAAATCAGAAACATCTGGATTCAACATCGATCTTTCTAATTTTCTATCTAGATGATCTTAGAGATAATCTAGATGATGTTTGACATCTCAAAGTCTCAGTATCCTTACCTCACAGATAATTATGAGCATTATACAAAATGCACCTGCTTTGAGTGATTCTTGTTCCTCTAGGGCTTCTTCTGTTCACTGTAGATCTATTTCCCATATGTTTATGATTGTAAAGTATTAAGGCTAGAATTTCATTATTATAATGGCATCTGGGAATACAGATAATAACTGCATTTAGGTTTTCTACAGTAAGAAATATTTTGTATCATGGTGTATCTCTTTTACTGTTTTCCCACCCAACAGTTTGACATTTGACTCTTAATTGGTCACATGGATAAGATTTACTAAGTCCATGCTTATTTATTCAGAAAGCTGGACAATGACTAGGAATGACAGGAGAACTGATGCCTTTGAGCTGTGGTGCTAGAGAAGAGTATTGAATATACCATGGACTGCTAAGAAAACAAACAAGCTCATCCTAGAGAGGGTGAAGCCAGGCTACTCCTTGGAGACAAGGATTCTGAAGCTTCGTCTGGACATACTTTGGACATGTTGCAGGGTCAGTCCCTGGAGAGGGACGTCATGCTTGGTAAGGTGGAGGGACAGTGCAAGAGAGGAAGACCCTTGATGAGCTGGATTGATTAAGTGACTGGGGTATTATGGGTAGGTGCATCAAAGACAGTAAGATTGGCATAGGATAGAGTAGGGTTTAGGGCTGTTGTACATGGGGTCGCTATGAGTCACAGGCAACTTAACAGTACATAACAAACACCACCACCACCACCCTAAAAAGGAGGAAAAGCTTAGAACCATTTACTGGTCTTCACTGTAAAGTCCTCTAGTTCTCACCAGCTCATAGCTGACCCACTAGCAGGCTTTCAGGAGGCTGAAAATCACTAAGAGGAGGTTGCCTATCTTTCTCCCTCAGGGACACTGGTGGATATGAACTGCCTTTGGGTTAGCACTGCAACTTATGGTCTATGCCACCAAGAGCCCCTGCTGTAATAGCAAAGCTGTAATTTCTTTTTCTCTCCTCTAGAGTTTATGGCTTGATAAAAGATTTATTCACTCAACAGATTTAATCTATACACAGTACAAGTATACAAGACACTGTTTTTAATTCATTAAACTACTTCCTTTGCATGAAACTCAGGATTTTAAAATGAGCAAAATGTAATTATTTCCGTATGTGAAATACTAGAATACATTTATCATTTTGGTAAGGTTAGTTTTTATAATGTACTTACAATTTTTATCAATTTAAAGAGATTGTAATATACTATAATCCCTTAAACAATTAGTAGGATAGAAAGAAGATTGGCAAAGTGGCTTACTGTTCTTCTGGGTTGTACAGTCTTTAACTCTATGTTCTTGATTGATTTTTCTAACACCTTATACGTGAACACATTTTCTGTACTCTAGCATATATTCAGAAAATCCGTATTATTTGCAATTAGCAGCATTACCTTACTGTTAAACATAGATTATGATGAGCCATTAAACGGCTTATCCCAGGGCTGGACTAAGATAAGAAATTTTCAACTCAACCGGGAACTATTTTTTATTTATGTCAGCTCGCATGTTTCCTATTGCCACTGGCATGGTGGCCTCAATTGAGTACTTCGTTGAAAAATTTTAAAACAAAACGCAGCTTTTCGTTCTTTCGGCACCACCATGGCAGTCGGCAAGAACAAGCGCCTTACAAAAGGTGGCAAAAAAGGAGCCAAGAAGAAAGTGGCTGATCCATTTTCTAAGAAAGATTGGTATGATGTAAAGGTGCCAGCAATGTTCAATATAAGAAATATTGGGAAGACATTAGTCACAAGGACTTAAAGAACCAAAATTGCATATGATGGACTTAAGGGTTGTGTTTTTGAAGTGAGCCTTGCTAATTTGCAAAATGACGAAGTTGCATTTAGAAAATTCAAGCTAATTACTGAGGACTTCAAGGCAAAAACTGCCTCACCAACTTCCATGGCATGGATCTTACCAGGGACAAAATGTGCTCCATGGTCAAACAATGGCAGACCATGATAGAAGCACATGTTGATGTCAAAACCACTGATGGTTATTTGCTCCGTCTATTTTGTGTTGGTTTTACAAAAAAACGCAACAATCAAATTCGGAAGATATCTTATGCTCAGCACCAACAGGTCCGCCAAATCCGGAAGAAAATGATGGAAATCATGACCCGAGAGGTGCAGACAAATGACCTAAAGAAGTGGTCAATAAATTGATTCCAGACAGCACTGGAAAAGAAAAGGCTTGCCAGTCTATTTATCCTCTCCATGATGTATTTGTTGTTGTTATGTGCCATCGAGTCGTCTCCGACTCATAGCGACCCTATGCACAACAGCTCTAAACCCTGCTCTA
>NW_006399778.1:11145509-11177646 GCF_000299155.1 Elephantulus edwardii | reverse complement strand
TCTATCTGTGTTTCATTGACTATGCAAAGGCATTTGACTGTATGGATCATAACAAACTACGGCTGACCCTGAGAAGAATGGGAATCCCAGAACACTTGATCGTTCTAATGCAAAACCTATACTTGGATCAGAAGGCAGTCATCAGAACAGAGCAAGGGAACACTGCATGGTTCAAAACTGGGAAGGGCGTACGCCGGGGATGCATCCTATCTCCATACCTTTTCTTTTTTTTTAAGTATACAAAGTAATTATTTATATTAAATTTGTCTGACATTTAAAAAAACCAAGTTTTTACATGTAAAAATCATCTCCATAATTTTTAAATCAAATGGCTTATGCACAAGTTATTGATTTAAACTAATAATCTGGTAAGCTGGTACATGTATTAATTTTAACTGCTGTTATCCAAAATAAGTCCTCTTTTCTGTGGTCCACAAATAATAAAAAACAAAACCACTTTCAAATTAAGGGTTCCAATTTCCAAAATACCTCCTGTAGAACAGAAGGGGGGTAAAAACCTTCTGCAATGTTTTCAGCGAATCCACTATTTCTAAACTGGAATATTTGAAGATTATTTGTTATAAGCTGGACTCATTTGAAAATAAACCTTGACTTCACAGTGAAGTCTACGCTGATAAATACATATCCATTTAATTCATTACAGTGTTAAGCTACATACACATAGAAAAAAGTTAAAATGACAAGGATGAGAGGAGTTTTTCATGGAAGGTGGTGAGTTGCCATGGATTCTGCGTCTCTTGATTTTCTGAGCAGGGCTTGTTTGAGGGCACTAATTTTCTCATCAAGTTCAGCCAGTGAACAGTTCTGTTGAGGTGGTTGAACTTTTCTTCTTTTCCCAGTAAAGTTTACTGATAGAAAATATTCTGGAAAGATGCCTTCCAATTCAAGAATTTTATCTTCAAGTTTCTTAATTCTTTGATAAATGTCTCTTGGTACTGGGCCACCTGTCTGCAACCGCAAATGAGCTTCAATGTTTTGAAGTCTTTCTTCTACAGCTTGGTTACCACAATCTCGAAGCATGCGGTTAGGTTTATGACTTGATCCTTGAACTCCTTCAGGCCTAGTCTGTGGGCCATAAGTATTCTATTCACAACTCTAGAAACCTTTACATGACTTTTAAATCCCGGGTAAGGGGTGAAAACAGCATCATTTCTGGCACAACTATTTTCTTGATTACAATCAATGACATTGCAAAACTCTCTGATGTTGTTTTCATTAATTTCAGCTTGCTTTCTTTCAATAAATGCAGATATTCGTCTGTCAATTTCTGCTTTGCCAGCCTTTATTTGAACCACTTCTGGATCAAAATGGATCTTTGTTTGTTTTTTTTTTACATCTCCTAAATCACAACCTTTGTGCTTTTCTTCCTCTTGTACGTCACCAAGGGGAAATGTGGCATTTTCTTGATTCTTGTGGTCCATTTCTGTTTTTCTAATCTCTTTAACAGCAGCTGCATTCTCCTCTTTAATCAGAGGTTGAAGTTTTGCTAAAAAGGGCTGTAAATATAAAACGTGTTGCTCAAGTGCACTGAAGAGCAATGTAGGCTGCAATGCAGAGAGACTCTGGAGCTTGTTCCAATCGATTGTAATTTTCACCACATCATCTTTGAGATGAAGCTGTCCCGCCAGAGTGATCAGGGAGCGAAAGGTTTCGCAGAGCACCTCTCGGGAGAGATTGGGGCTGCAGCTTCGCTCCAGGCTCCTGTCACTGCTACTCGGGCAACTCAGCTCTGCTGCTGCAGCAGCCATGACACCTTCGCCAGCAGCCCCCACCAACCTTTTCAACCTATAAGCAGAACAGATTATCTGGGAGGCTGGGCTCTGTGAGGAGAAATGTGGGGTCAAAATTGGTGGACGATTTAGCAACAATCTGCGTTATGCGGATGACACAACCCTGCTTGCTGAAAATGAAGAGGACCTGAAGCACCTGCTGCAGAGGGTCAAGGACTGCAGCCTACAATATGGATTGAGGCTCAATGTCAAGAAGACAAAGATTCTCACCACTGGACCAATTGGCAGCATCAGGATGAATGGTGAAGAGATTGAGATTGTACACAGCTTTAGTTTACTTGGCTCCACAGTCAACAGTCTTGGCACCAGCAGGCAGGAAATTAAAAGGCGCAATTGCCATGGGAAAGTCTGCTGTTAGGGACCTCTCCAAAGTACTGAAGAGCAATGGTGTCTCTCTGGAGACTAAGGTGCGTCTGATACAGGCCATGGTCTTCGCAATCACTTGTTATGCAAGGATAGAAGGAGAATTGATGCCTCTGAGCTGTGATGCTGGAGAAGAGTATTGAGAATACCATGGACTGCTGGGAAAACAAACAGATTTGTCCTGGAAAGGGTTAAACCGGGAGGCTCCTTGGAGGCAAGGATTCTGAGGCTCTGTCTAACATACTTTAGACATGTTGTGAGGAGAGACTGGTCCTTGGAGAAGGACATCATGCTTGGGAGCGTGGAGGGACAGTGCAGGAGGGGAAGGCCGTCTATGAGGTGGATTGATTCAGTGACTGGGATAATCGAGATGGGAGTGTCAGAGACAGTGCAATTGGCATAGGACAGAGCAGAGTTTAGGGCTGCTGTCCATAGGGTCGCATAACAACACAACAACAACATGCGTTGGAAGCACAACTCTTAACCTCTAGGCCACAAGAACTTCTTAATTAAGGCTAGTCAGCAAATATTCAGTTCTTTGTTTTTTAACTTGTTGTGTGCCATCGAATTGGATCCAACTGGCACAGGAGGAAATTGCCCCGCCTTCTCTAGCAGAGCATCTGGTGGGTTTGAACCGCACGCCTTTGGGACTGCAGTGTAGCTTCTTGCCACTAGGCTGCCAGAGCTCTCAAATATTCGGTTCTAAAAGGCATAACCAGGAGAGCACAGTATGCTCTTTACTGATAAAACATGAGATATGAACAAAATGGAAAAGGATAGGAAAGAAAGCGTTCTCTTAGTTCATTATGTTCCCAATTCTTGTTGGTCACCCTTTTCTCCACCAAGATGAAAGCTACAGACCAATATATGGTCACTCATTTGCTTCCGTGAAAGCCTTGTGGTAATTTCCATTGTTCACACTGAAGGCCTTCATTAGTTCTCTCCATTGTCCTATCATTCTCCTCCCACTATTCCACAAAGCCCCTGCTGTATATGGCCCCTTATGTCCAGAATGCAACGACTTTAACTCTTCCTACCTTTCTCAACTATTTGTTTTTAATTCAAAGAACATGAAATTTTCCCCTTAAAAAAATCTTCAGACAGAAGAAGAAATATTACTTTGCCCACTGGGTCTGGCAATGGCATACCACTTCTTTTTAAATATTACGTTAATATACTTGCATTTCCAAAACAAACAACCCTCTACCAGTGAGTTGATTCTGACTCATAATTACTTTCTATCATATTTCCAAATCTGTAAATCTTTACAGGATAATAGTGCCTTTCTTCCTTCCCTCAGAGCAACTGATGGATTCAAACAACTGGCAGAGCAAAGCATAATGAGCTAAGTATTACAGTTCTTTGTATTTAACCATAAAAAAAGAATAATTTACTACCAGGAGATTTATGGGATATTCTAAACCTGAATACAAACTCTGGCTTCACAAACTGCTAGGAGAACAAACAGATTCGTCCTAGAGAGGGTGAAAACTTGGCTAGAGGGCTGCTCTTTGGAGGCAAGGAGTCTGACATACTTTGGGCATACTGAAAGAAGGGACCGGTCCTTGGAGAGGGACATCATGCTTGGAAGGGTGATTCAATCACTGGGATGGTGGGCGTAGGTGTGTCAGAGACAATAAAGTTCACACAGAAAGGAGCAGGGTTTAGGGCTGTTGTATATAGGGCTGCTATGAGTTGCAAACAACTCAACAGCACATAACAACAACAGCAGAGCTGCTTTACTGTACCTGGCTTTTCTTCCTCTCCATCAGTTAACTTGCTTTTAGGAGGAGTTTCCCGAGTAGAGTTCACAGCTCGACGAATCGGCATGGTGCTATCTTCTACCTTCTAAGAGAAGACATGGTAATAATTAAACAAGCAAACAAATTATTCTCTTTATTTCTTTTTCAAGGAACCTAACTGGATGTCAAAAGATTTAGGAGAATTCTTCAAGTTGACTCCAGGATCTGATGCAGTTTACATTTAACACTTCTTTTTTAAACCAAATTTTATTTTTAAGAAATATATTTAAAAATGTTTTAGGCAGACTTTCAAATGAAAGCAAGTATTTGATGTAGTATAAATTTAAAAGACTGAAAGTTTTCTCAGGAATTTGAGGGTAAAAGATAGATGTAAAGAGCTTTTATCTGATTTTCCAGATTTACAACCCAGGCTTCTCAAAGGAGGGGAAGGAAAAAGTACCAAGAAGGATTCAGCAGGGGCTGAAGTCAGGGACTGATCCAAGAGTGAGCTTCAAGAATGCATCAGCCCCTACCTCACCTAACTTGTCCGCGTGGATCAGCTGAGCTCCTACTATAAGTGGGAGTGCCTTAGGATGGACGAGTTCACCTTGAGACGTATCAGTCGCCATTTAAAATAATTTCTAGGCCCGAGTACAGGTTACACTCTGAAGCCTCTGCTGTTAACCACAAGGATTTTTCCTAATGGTTTCAGTGTGGTGAAGAGTCAACCTAAAGCACAGAAAAGATCTGGTGTGAAGATTAACAGAAACAAAACTAAACTAAAACGTCTAAATTGAACATACAAGGGGGGGGGATATAACAATACAACTTAATAAATTAAGTGACAGATGATTTGATCAATTATTATTCAAAGGTAAACCACTACCAAAACACAGACTATAAAGCAGTGCACAAGACAAAAGCACACCACAGCATTTATTGCACCTTCCACATGAACAAAAGCAACAAGGATAGGAAAGCACCTAAGGAATTCCATCCCTCCTGTTGTCATCAGGAATTTAGAAAGAAAGAGTAAGGAGAACTAAAAACATTTTACTAAAAACATTTAGTCAAAGATTAGCTTACAAAAGAGATGATTTTTATTGCAATGGTTATCAAAAGGGCCAGGGGAAGTTAATTATAACCTGAACTTCATCTCCACTGGAGAAAGAATTTGTTTTTCTATTAATGGAAAATATAAGGGAAAAAATACTGCTGAAAGCATGATATTCTATAAGCCAGAGAATTCATTCACTAATCCAGAGAAACAAATCTAGACCAATACCAAGGAGACCATAAATATGCTTTTAAGTCTTTATTTCTCGTTTTTAATTTAGTATAAAAGCAAAACTAGTACAGCAACAGATGTATGATTAAAGATAAAAATCCACGGAGCTCCTATATTTATCTAATCATTATCTCTTTCCTCCAAAAACTTTACCCTCAATGTAAGAAAATAATCTTTAAGTGTTTAGCTATATGAACAAGTAACTAATATTTGGGGTAATAGTAATAGATGACTCATTTAAATGCTAATCCTGCCTAAGAATGCTGTTAGGTAATAACAGTTACAAATTACAAGTGTGGGTTTTTTTTTTTTTTTAAAAAAACAAACCCAACAAGGAACTCATGCAATATTATTCAAAGTGGGTGACCCTGGAGAACATTATGCTGAGTGAAATATCTCAGTCACAAAGGGACAAATACTGCATGGTGCCACTGTTGTAGAATGGGTCTGACATCAGGGTGGGGATATGAAAGAAAAAAACTGGATAAATTATGTATATTGTATTGAAACAGATGAGGAAAAGAATAGATTATAAGTGATATATGATTGAGTATTATGGTTAGCACAGGAATCCAGAATTAAGGTTGCATAGAGAAGTGTACTGGGGTGGGGGGAAGGGATGTGGGAATTGTATACTAATGAAGGAATTTTTTTTTTTCAAAAAAAAACAATACTGCATCCAATTAAAAAAAAAAACAAAACACAAAAAACCCCCCAAAAACCCAAATTAACACACTCCTAAAAAACAAAACAAAACCAAACCCTGAAAAATGCTTTCACATATACAAGTAAAGTCTTTTCATCATAGTAATAAGAGTAACACCAGAATTGGGAATTGTCCATACGCTGCCAGGAAAGACAATCAAAAGAATTTAAGATACAATAATGCACTAAAACATCTCAATAGTGAATACTTAATAATTACTTAAAATGCTTACATAATAAACGAAAAAGAACTATAAATTACGGAAATAATTCTAGTGGGAAAATCTGTAGGCAAGTCACACTGTTAACCCAAAGACTATACCTCACTGGCAGTGTGAACCCACCAGTGGCCGCTTGGGAAAAAGATGGATAATCAATCTCCTTCCTTGGAAAACCCTCTGGAGTGTCAGCTATGAGTTGGTTCTGATTGAGCTGCAACTGGGTAGTGTAGGGAGCAGTAGAGGAGAGGAGGACTCAACGAGGGTAGTATAGAGTGAGCATCTTTCAAAAGAGGAACATGTAGAGTTTAAAGGTATTATTTATTTAGGTTTGTGAAACAAAAATGCTTACCTTAGGATAATTTCAGTACATAAATCTGCTCATTCATGCAATAGCCAATCAGGCACCACCAAGGTGATCCTGATTCATGGTGACCTTACATGTGTCAGATTAGAACTGTGCTCCACAGGGTTTTCAATGGCTGATTTTTGACAGGAGGGATGTGTGGACTGCCAAGTCTTTTTCTCAACCTTTCAGTTAGCTGCTGAACCCATTAACTAACTGTACCACTAAGTATTCCTCACCCAGCAGCACTCTCATAGTAAGTTACTTTCCTTGATAATTAAACCAAAGAAATTATAGTATTTCATAGGCAAACAATACACAGAAGTTAAATATGATAACGTTATTCTAACTAAGTAAGATGATATTGCTTAATGGATGCATGATTTTTAACCAGGATAAAATTGTCTAGGTTGAGAGTGCTGCTGTGAAGTCAAACAAAACAACCAACCAAACCCAAACAAAAACTCCACTATTCACAGATACATTTTTTAAAAAGTATCTCCCCTTGTAAATAAAAATTGGACAATGACTAGGGAGGACAGAAGGAGAGTGGATGCTTTTGAGCTGTGGTGCTGGAGAAGAATACTGAATGTACCATGGACTGCCAGGAAAACAAACAGATTCATCTTGGAGAGGATTAAACCAAGCTACTCCTTGGAGGCAAGGATTCTGGGGCTTCGTCTGACATACTTTGGACATGTTGCCAGGAGGGACGGGTCCTTGGAGAGGGACATCATGCTTGGGAGGGTGGAGGGACAGCGCAGGAGGGGAAGACCCTCTATGAGATGGATGGATTCGGTGACTGGGGTAATCGGGATGGGTGTGTCAGAGGCGGTGCGGTTGGCGTGGGATAGAGCAGGGTTTAGGGCTGTTGTGCATAGGGTCGCTATGAGTTGCAAACGACTCGACGGCACATAACAACAACAACAAATAAAAATTATCAGAAAAAAAATCAAAGCCTTTCTAGCAAACTCAGTATACACAAATTATTAAAATGTAAAACAAATACAATTCATTTACATGGTATTCCTCGGATTTAAAAAAAAAAACAAAAACGGTGACCACTATACCCCTAAATCTGTTGGAGCCACACTAGTTCCAACTCATTACAAACCTTCAGGACAGAGGGAATCACGGCATAGGGTTTCCAAGGCTGTAATCTTTTAGAGCAGCAGACTGTTACATCTTTTCTCCTTTGGAGGGATTAGTGAATTCAAACTGCCTACTTTTTGGTTAGAAGCCAAGCCCTTAACCTACGGGTAGGGGTGAGGGGCACCAGAAACAATTTTCAAAGTGAAAAGTCTGCCCAATACTTCTGGTTAAAATCTTCCAATTACCACTTTTCCAGGTACTGGAGTTAAAACATTCAGGGCTCTTCATCACTGTACTCTTCGGACTCCAACATACAGACCACTTTTTGGTTTACGAGATTTGTTCTGCTCATTCCTGCCTCAAATTTTGGACTTGTTGGTCTTTTAAATTGCACCACTCTTATCCCAGACCCTACAATAACATTCCTATCCAATGTTAAAAGGCTTTCCACCTCTCAATCATTTAAATATACATTTATTTCTTATTGTGTGTCTCTTGCATACAGGGGTTAGAGCTTAAATTCACCATTGTTATCTCCAGTATCTAGAACAGTGCCCAAAACATAAATAAGTGCAGAAAAACTATGGAAAATAAGTTGAATGAATAATACTTGACATCACCACATTCAACATATGTGAAGACCATTTTTTGTGTGTGTGTATGAAGACCATTTAAAAAAAAATAATCCAAGGTTAGTTGGAATAAATACTAATAATGATCTGCATTACTTCTAAATTTCTTTCATAAAGGTCACAGAACTTCATATTCAGTTTGTAGTCTTTTCTTTATGGTAGATTAGTTAATAGGTAGGAGACCCTTAGTGGTGCAAATGTTAAGCACTCGACAAACAGCCAGATGGATGGCTATCTAAACCCACCCAAAGACCCAGAGAAGGGTCTGGTGACCTGCTACTAAAAAGGCCACAACCTTAAATACCCTACCTAAGAACTTCTATGTGCACACAGAGTTGCCTTGAGTCGGAATCAACTCATGGTCAACCACAATTAATAGATTATTTTAAAAGTTCACTATTCCTTATGCAGTTACTAAAACTATAGAATAGTTGCTTCACACTGTCTTTAAATCAACATCTATCTAACAACTAAACTTTCACTGCTGCACTTCTGAATGACCAACTTTCAGGTTGCTACTCTTTCTCCACAGATATTTTTGTGGCTACTTCACTGATGCATCCTTGATAACTTGAATGTACTTGAGAAAACAGAGCACAGGTTCTCAACAAGTATTTGGTACATAAAAAAGAATGGATAAAATGTAATAAATTAGATTTTAAGCCTGTGCCAAAAACAATGATTCTGAGTTTAAGTGAGTTTATATCCTCATGCAGTCATCAGTCTTTTTAGAAAAGTTAATCTCAGATTAATACTACAAGGATTTGCTTTTACCAAGGAAGAATAAATGCTTCAAATGTTTTAACTGATTAAAAAAATTAACACAGGCAATAAAAAAAGGCCACTGTAGTAAAAGCAAAATATCAGTTCTTATGTTTTCTGTGTACTAAGTGGAACAAAGGAGACCTCTGGTGGCCTAGTGATTCGAATCCACCAGGTAGGTGCTCCTCCAAAGAATGATGCCAAGCTCTTCCAGTGATCTGTTGTTGAGTGGGAACCAACCTATGGCTGATGCTCCAGCAGGCTTTAATCATACAGAAGATTGCCTATCCTTGTGCGAAGCAGCTGGAGGATTCAAACTGCGTGCACTGTGGATTGCAGCACAGCTTCTTGCCACTACTGCCTCTGAAAACCTGCTGGAGTTGTTAGTTTCGAGTCAGTTCTGATTAAATGGTACACAACAAATGGAAGAGAAAAATTATGTGTATGCTATTGACACTGTCAGTGATACACATTTTTTGGCAAGTACTTCATTATAAATGTAAGCAATATAATACAGTGACTATTTCCAAGTTTGCAATCTAACATCTTTCATTATACTCGGACTTAATGGGCCACATCAGAAAAAACATACCTACTATTTAACTGCTGGGAACTTTTTGTTTCTTTTTTACATTTTAATAAATGAGTATGTATTTCGCTACTGCCTCTCTTAGTCCCTTATGTTCTGGACACTACATGGTCCCTGCTGTCAATAGAATCACATTCTAATTTAAAGGCAGTCTGTGTAAGAAGAGTTTAGGATACGTTCTCTACCACACATCTAATCACAATCTTTCAAGGAAACTTAAAAACAAAACTAAACTGAAAGCCTGAAGAACTGTGCTTCTATTTTAAAATAAAATACACTAAACGCTGGAAAACAGTAAAACAAAAAATGTGCTTAACAAAAGTTTTACACCTATGCTAAATGAAACAAAATGAAAGCATCTTTCCAAACACCTTACGTCTCGTTCCACTCCGAGACAAAGCTTGCTCCTAGAGGCCAAGCTGAATTTCCAAATGTGCTTCGAATAGGATTCTTAGATCATAAGGAAGCGACAGACATACTCCTGAGTGTTCAAGGGAGATTGTTTGAGCGTTGTTGTGTGTCAGTCCCGTTGATTCCGACTCCAGTGGACTAGACACAAAAGAATCGCCCGATCGATCATCGATCGGGTTTCCTAAACTCATCTGAGAGCAGACTGCTACTTTCTCCCACGTATCTCTAGGTAGGTTCGAACCATCAACCATTCTGCCAGCAGGCAAGGCCCTTACCCATTGAAAACCAGGATTCAAGAAAAGAGCAAACTATCCTCAGTCCCAGACAGTGGTCAGTCTGATACAGAACCCTAAACATCTAAGGCTCACACTTCACCACCCTCTCTCGTTACAAACGTCTCTATTCACAAACGTAACTTTATCTCCCACATATGCAGAACACGCTGTTCTAATTAAAGCACCTCGTCTAAGGTGCGGGGAGCAGCAAGTTCTAGGTCTGTCACACGGGAAATGAAAGCGCAAGGCCGTCCGTAGCGGCGGCGGCGGCAGCTTTTTCGGGCGCGCGAATAGCTCGGAAACATTCGAGAGGTGCGAAGAAGAGCAGAGACAAAGAGGCGGGAAACGCAGCGCTATACGGGGCCAAATGTGGTGCGTGAGCAGAAGGCTGGGGAGAGGGAGAGCGAGCGGAGCCAAGAGGAAGGCAGAGAAGGCGAAGGAGGTCAAGACTCCACGACGCGGACACCGGAGGGGGATGCGGACACCGGCGGGGATGACAGCTCAGCGCTCGGGCTTAGGGAGGGTCGCGAGGCCGGGGCCGACCGGGGGACCGGAGAAGCGCCCGCCTGTGCAACGTCAGAAGCTGCGGGCGGCGAGAAACAAGCGCTCCGCAAACTCACCACTGGGAGCTCCGTAATGGCGGCGGCGGGGGCGGAGAACCCGGGGGGCGGGTCCGCCACAGCCAGTCACCGCCGCCGGCATCTTTCGAACCGGCTCGGAGAAGCTCTGCGAGGGCTGAGGGGGAGGGCAAGGGGTGCCGGGACCGCGCCGGGGCCCGGGCGCATGCGCAAGCCCTCAGCCAATCGCGGCGGGACGGCGCTAGCGCAGGCGCGCTGGGACGCGGGGTCTTGAGGCGAAAGCAGGCTCTCCCCTCCACCCTCGATTCCAAACAAAACAAGGGCGGGAGCGCGCGCGCGCTAGAGGACCCCGGAGGAGGTGTCAACGCAAGAGGCCGGGGGGTTAGAGCGCAGGGGGGAGGGGAAGAGAGGCGGAGCGGCCAAGGCAGGCGGACAAAAGGCACCACCTCTAGGGCCCCGGGCGCCCCGCCCCCTCCTCTCCGGGAGCGGCGTCGGCGCCTCCGGCGGGCGGCCCCCGCCACTCACCTTCGGGGCCCCGTGAGCTCGCGCTCAGTCCTCGCCCGATTGTTCAGTCCCGTGTTACCTCTATGCTCCCCCCTTCCTGGAGTCTGTGTCCCACACGGCCTCTCAGCGCCAAACCCGATGCCGCTCGTCGCCTCCGCGCTGCTGTCCTCCAGGCCCAGCCGCCGAGCTCTGCCGCCCCGCCCCCCTGCCCGCGGCCCCGCGCGCGCGCTCTCGCCCCCGCCCCGCCCCGTGCGCGCGCCCGTGGCCGCGCCCCCAGTCTGCGGGACGGGAGAAGTAGACGTGCTTTCCCCGCCGGGCGCGCAGAATCGCGAGAGGGCGCTCGTGTGCGATGCCCGGGCAGGTGGACAGCGCCTCCTCGCAATACGCGGTGCCTTTTCGGTTTCAGCTGAGGAACCCTCACTTCACTTCTTACCCTCTGCTTCTTCTGCTCTTTAGTTCAGTCCTTCATCTCAATCGAGTTACCAGTTTAAGAGCTGGTATTTCCCACTCCTCATTTCAGCCATAGCACGAGAGCAGTCTACCCTTCTTCGAAGACTGCCACAGAATTGGAAAACCAGATATCGGAAATTTCAAAACCTACATGCATTCCCATTAAGTCCCCAGATAGATAGTACAGGGCAAGGCGGTGATTTTGGCTAAGAGCTGAAATAACTGCTTGTCTAGTCTGTGAAAGCATCTAGCCCTGGCTCCCTATTCCACACATGTAGGGAGATCCGTTCCTGAAAAGGAAATTTGATTAACACAAAAAAGAATTTCCAATTGTCATTTTACTTTGATATCGGCCTCAGTGTCAGATTACACAATTAGCAAGGGAAACAAGGGCTTACTTGTGATTATTTACTAAACTGTAGTGAACAAATGTCTATTTTGTCACCATATAGAAGGGTCTGCTTCTAGATAAGGCTGGAATGTCCCAATCCCATAAAAATTCCATGTTATGGCACTTTGTTTCAGAATCAAAGCTTTCCTTCATATTTACTGTCCCTGAAGGAAAAATACTTAGTAAACGAGGTAAAAATAGATTTACTAATTTAATAATGCGTAGTAAACAACTTTGCATTCTTTCCATTTAAAACACTCTTCTAGGCGTGGCTGACATCTGTTTTTTCCACCCTCATACTACAGACCTAAAGCCTCTTCAAATTTACAATCCTTGACAGGGGTGAAGGTGGTGTTGTGGTTAAGGCACTTGGTTGCTGCCAACTACCCAAATGGTTTAAGAGAGAAAGAGGAAAGTCAGCTTCCATGCAGACTTAAAGTCTTGGAAACCATATAGAGCAGTTCTACACCGTCCTAGCCGGTCGGTTACGAGTTGAAATTGGGTGGATGGCAGTGGGTGGTGTGGGGGTGATGGGGATGAAGCACCCAGTGAGCACGGTGAGGCATGGGCTCACTCGGGCACATTTCCTATCTGTAGTCAAGTTTTCCATGTTTTCCAGTGTGCCAAAGAGCATTAAAGACCTGATAGTACCAAATCCCTGGCACTCTGGTCTCGGATTCAATTTGTTCATGGGGAATTTTTGGGTACTTCAAGTCATTTCTTCATTCTGTATACTTTGTCAACATTTCTGGCTTTTGCTTTCCTTCTTCTTATTTATAGGTTAAAACTAAGTTTTGTTAAAACCTAAAGATCCTGTCCAATTTTCTTACTGTAAAGTTTTTAAATCCATTTCATGTAAGACTGATCCAGAAAAGAGCAAAGTGAGGTTTTTGCCTTAAAAATATTTTATTCTGATTGTTCACAAATTCACTAAAAGGAGAAAGGCCTGAAACAAAAACACTGTGTAGTATGAGTGTGCAATGAAAGCACTTGTAGTGACTGAGTTGAAAATCTGCTTGAAGACTCAAACTATAGTGGGCAGAAAAAAAAAATAAGGGGGGGTATAGTGGATAGAGCGAGCTGTGCTTTCAACTCAAAGTTGGGCAGTTCGAATCAACTCGATGACAATGAGTTTGAAGGGTTTTTGGAAAATTTTTGAGATATTTGGGGGGCACATTTATTGGTTCAAGTGAGCTCTGGTGGCATAGTTTTAAAGGTCACACCTGTCTGGCAGCTGGAATTTGGCAGCTCCCCTGTAGGAGTTACAGTATCTATTGGAGGGGCAACTATGAGTAGGTTCAGATTGATGGCAATGACTTTGAGTTTTTCTAGATTGGTTCTGATATTTTTCTGATAAATGGCTGGTTTTTTATATGTAGTGGCATCTGAATGACTCCATGAGTATGTGGTCTTACATTTATCTCACTTGACTTTGAGCTATGCTAGTAAAAGCATCATTCAATTTGTGTGTGCGAGCTATGTAATTACTAAGGTAATTAAATTAAGACCTTTTGCACTGGTGAGAACCTGCCTTAGCAAGTTCAGAAGTAGAGTTACTAGTATTTGGAGAAAGCTACTTTTCTTAGAAAATTCAGGAACCAGGAGGACCCTCTTACTCAATGTATCCTCAAATACTGCTATAAAAAACCTGAAGTTCCACTATTCAGAAATTCATTGCTTTACATGCTTTGTTGTTGTTAGATGCCACTGAGTACAATTCATAGGGACCCTATGAACAACAGATCTGAATCCTGTCCTATAATGTGCTATCCTCACAATTTCTTGACACACTCCAGCCCATTGGCAGCAGTCACTGTGTCAATCCATCTGCTTAAGGGTCTTCCTCTCTTTCTCAGGCCCTCTCCGAGGAACATTCTCTCCTCTTCTATGCATTACTCTCTTTTACAGTATTCAAATGAAACACTGGTGGTTCAGTGGTAGATTTCTTGCCATCGGGCTGAAAACTTGGGTTTGATTCCTGGCGAGTGTACCTGATAGAGTGTCAGTGTCAGCTTTTTCATTGTATAATGATGAACAGGTTTCTGCCCAGCTTCCAGAGTAATACCCACTAGGAAAACAATGCTAATTGATAGTTAACTCTTAGGGGCTGAAAGTGCTCTAGCTTTGTATAAAAAAAGCACAGTATGAGCCTTTGAAATGCTTGGCATTAGGATGGAAAAAGATGAAGCACGGTAACCTTCTAAAAATGTTCAAAACCAGAGCTAGGACTTGGCAGTCACTGGGCTAAGTATGGAAGGACACCGTGCCAACTAGCATTAACAGGGAGATAGTAGAAGACTATTGATTGGCGGGTGGGAGAAAAGGTTTCTGATCCTAGCTGGGCTGGCTTTTATTGTCTCATGAATTATGACTAAGTTGCCAAGTGTCCAGAAGTAACCAACAACCTAAGGCAAGGCTTGAGTTCCTTAAGGAATATATAGTTTTAGAAGTATCAGGGAGGTGGTAACCTCTGGACTCTAGCCAGAAAGTCTAGCCATGACCTCCATTTAGCTACAACTTGGAATAGAGTGGCAAGAATTAACAACTTATGCTATCAGGTAAAAAATGGAGACTGATTAAAATATAGTATCAACTCTCCTCTCACCCTTAATGATATTATCCTTTATTATCTGTTGTGTTACACAATACTGGCTGGCTGTCATTTTAATCTCGTTCGGTGTAGTAGTCTTACAACTTTAAAAGCTTGTTCTAGATTCTGACTCTGAATCACATTTGGCCTGAACAGCTTTGGATAAAGGAATTGTGGATTATTGTGCGTGTGTGTACAAGTATGTTTCTCAGTAATATTCACCCTATCCCAGTTGTCATCTAGTACTTCTGACTCATAATGGCCCTGTAAGACATGGTAGAACTGCCTGCCAGGAGTGCTAAGGTGGTAGATCTTTATAGAAACTATCACGTCTTTAGTGTGTGAAGAAACTGTGGACCTCTTCTTGGTCAGGAGTCATGCACTTTAGCCACTGGGCCATTAGGGCTCCTCATTTAACCTGAGTACTGAAGTGCAACGATGTCAGCCTGGAGACTAAAGTACGCCTGATCCAGGCTATAGTCTTTGCAATTATGTGCTATGCATCGGAGAGCTGGACAGTGACTAGGGATGACAGAAAGAGAATTGATGCCTTTGAGCTGTAGTGCTGGAGAAGAGTGTTGAATATACCATGGACTGCTAGGAGAACAAACAGGTTTGTCCTAGAGAGGGTGAAGCCAGAATGTTCCCTGGAGTCAAGGATTCTGAAGCTTTGTCTGACATACTTTGGGCATGTTCCAAGGAGGGACTGGTCCTTGGAGAGGGACATCATGTTTGGGAGAGTGGAGGGACGGTGCAGGAGAGGAAGACCCTCGATGATATGGATTGATTCTGTGAGGAGCGGTGGGAATGAATGTGAGACAGCGAGGTTGGCACAGGATAGAATGGGGTTTAGGGCTCTTGTCCATAGGGTCGCTATGAGTCGCAAATGACTCGATGGCACATAACAACAACAACAACAATACTTGCATTTGCTATTGCTTTGGTTTTGTTTGTTCTTATAAACTGGTTGCAAGTTTAGGGAGCTTTTGTGGTGTATTCCATGAAGAGTCACTCTGGTAACCCAGAAGCAGCCTCTTGGGAGAAAATTGGGCATTCCCTTTCTGTGTGATCTGCAGCTTTGGAAATCTGTGGGAGGTTCAGTTATGAGTTGGTTCCTCTTGGATGGCAGTAAGAGAGAGATTTCAAACTGTTACTTTTGCTACCTATAATTTCACAGTATCTGTCCTTCAAATTTGCAACCCTTTAGTGTTCCATGAGAATCAACTTCTAATCATAAATGTTACTTGAAGAATCTGAAAAAAATTAGTGCCAAGAATTTACTAGTTTTGAGGGCAAGGTTAAACAGCACATCTGACAAACTGGGTAGAGTTACAGCTCAGCTCTCAAGGGAACAAAAACATTTGGGAATTTTATTACAAGTATTCCCTTCACCTCAATTCCAGTGAGAACCACGGTGACTAAGGTTCTTAGTCTTAATATCACCAAGGAACAAGCCCATTTTCCAGTAAGGTTTCTGGGGATGATAAGTGTTGCAACACTGTATTTTAGACAGACTGAAGAGACACCATTTACCGAGTTTATTACTGTTCAAGAGAGAAACAGATAATAGCTATCTTGCTTTAATTTGGGGGTTTCCTTACCAAATAAAAATATTTCTCATGAAGAAATCTCTAACCAAAATTTACTCAGACAGCAGTTTTTCTTTCACTCAAAGTTATAAACCTTTTCTTGTCTTAAGTCAGGCTTACTAAACTTCAATTTCAAAACACTGTGGCTGTGCGGAGGGCCAGAGAGTTGACTTAATCTTAGTAAAAGGGTTGGGCAGAGTTTAAGCAATCATGTTGTCGTTTAGGGCCACTGAGTCACCTGTGTTTCATAGGGAGCCTATGCACAATAGCTCCAAACCCTGTGCTATCCTGAGCCAATCTCACTGTCTCTGACATTCCTGCCACAAGTAATCATGTTAAGATTAGTCAATTGTTGCTCTATATTTCTCCCTCTCCTTCTGTTTATAGGGAGCTTTGGTGGCTTAGTGGCAAAGAATTTTGCTGCCAATTCATAGGAACAAAGTTTGAATCTATGGCCTGCTCCTTGGGAGAACGATGGGCAATCTCCTACTAGTGTGATTTACTCTGAAAACTAACAGGAGGGTTGGCTATGAGTTAGTTCTGACTGGATAGTACACAGTAACAGTACCTCATTTCTTTGAGCTATTTATTTTTTTCTAGAATCAAAATGTTCTCTTTTTAGGCATACAGAATAAGTGCTCTAAAGAAATCTTAATTAAAAAATTTAATTGAGTTTTGATTATTTTTAACACTAAAAAAGCAAAATATAGAAATCTGATTATGTAATAAGAAATACATTTACCAATAGTATTTTTACTCTCTCCCATTCATCTTTCTTGACTTACTTGCTAATCTTTGCAGGAAGATGCTAATGTTGTAAGCAGCACTGTGATGCTGACCAAACATGAGGGAGGGAGAGTCAGAAGACCACTGACAGGCATTCTGGTTTGTCTAAGGAGAATCTGGGGGACAGTGGGAGGTGGAGTTTTTAGTTTTCAAACCAGGTTAGTCTCTGTACACTGAGTTGGTCACTCTAAGATGTCATTCTTTTGTAGCTAAAGGTAAGTTTGAGAAAGATTAATGGGGAATTTTTTTCTTCTCTTCTTAATATGACCCAGGAATTTAAAGAAAATGAATCAAAATCTTATTATGATGCTCTGGAGTGCAGTGATAAACACTCATGTACTAACTGAAAGATCAGCAGGGAAGTTCCAACCCACCATTTACTCCTAGGGAGAAATGTGTGGCAAACGTGGTTTCCATAAAGATGGAAAACCTCACTGCAACTCTGCTGGAGAGAACCACCAACTGCCCCGTAGCTGAGGCTGGAATTTGTAAGTTACGGTCACATTTTCCTCTTGTAGGGTGGCTGATGGGTTCAAACTGCTGACTGTCCAGTTATCAGCTGAGCACTTCACCACTGTGCCACCAGGCCTCCTCCCATAAAGATTCATTCCTGAAAACGTTAAGGGGCAATTCTCTTTTGTTCTATAGGTTACTAATCTACCTGTCAGAAATGAAGTCACCTGAGTTGAAGCCGACTTGAGGACAGTTAACAGCTATCAACAACCACCTCCTTACAGGTAAGATTAGAGTGACAACCAAATTAGATGCCATCTGAAATTTAATGGCAAATAACATCTTACAAAGTGTCTTAATAGTATCCTATTGATACTGTAGTATGAAAAAGGCATTTGTTTCTCTACTACAGATAAGAAAACAAAGTCTGTAGAGCAGTATTTGTTACTATTTAGCTTCTGGTGAAGGACCTGATAAACTGTGGCAGGGATGTGAGGTACCTTGGGTGGTGACTCAGTTAGATGTGTATATAAATTTCAGTGAGCATAAGAATCACCTGAAAAGTTTGTTAAAGCTGTTTGTTTCATCCTTACAAATTTTTATTTAGCTGATTTGGGCCCATAAGTTTGTATTTCTAACAAGTTCACAGATGAAGCAAATAATGCAGGCTCAATCCACACTTTGATTAAACCCTTTCTTAGGTATAACTGCTTCATTAGCCTGTAGTTACAATTCAATAACTGTGTGGCTGAATTTGGGAATTTTAAACAAAGGCATGGCTATTCCTCTTGCTGCCTGAGAACTCATTTCTAGAGAAAAACGACTTAAGAATTGTCAGTGTAAAGACAAAATAGATGCTATGTGCATGACAACTCATTGGGGTGTCTGAAGTATATAGTAACAAGTAAAAGCAACACTATCTAAAATTGAGTGTTCCTTGTAAATATGGTTGATTCATCTGCCAAGACCTCACCTTAAAATGGTTTCTAAATACCACATTCCAATAAAAGAAACCAGGGCTTTTGGAGAAATGGCTGATTCTAGTGCTGAAGTGGGGTTAATATCAGAAAGTAAGGATGTTCTAAAATATAAAGATACATCAAAGTGATACAAGTGTGAAGGTGAAAGAGTTCCCAGGAGTCAGGGCAATTTGAACAACAAAATAATGTAGTATTGAATCATAACCCAAAGTATGAAATAAATGCATATGAATCCATACTGATCTAGTATATCCATCCACCTGACTGTTGAGTCAGAATCAATGCTTAAATGGACTCTCCTGTGGATTTTCAGTCTGTAAATCACATGTGAGGAGACTGTTCATCTCTCTCCCACAGAGCAGTTGGTGAATCTGAACCACCTGTCTTTGGGTGGGCAGCATTAACTCCTGGCTGGTAAGTCCCCAGAGCTCCCTAGGGACAAGAGACAAATCCTGTGGAATTCCATATACTAACTTAGGTACTGCCCCCTTGCAGAAGGAAGTGCTGAGTCTTCTCCCATACCCACCTCCCTCCAGGATGGGATGGACTGACTCTATGGTGCTTCTTAAGAACAGGCTACAGTCAGGAGGGATACATAACACAATGTGCATGAATGATTGCTTAGGAAAAAAGCAAATCAAAACAAAATGCTTTGCAAACTTTCACACAAATCACAATTTTAAAAAAAGGTAACTTTGGAGTAGAGAAATACAGCAATACTACATTAACCATGTGATTGAGGTTAACGTTACCAGTGATCAAATGTAGATGTTACATACCTACTGATACTGTGTGATGTGTGAGACAGTTTACCTTTGAGGCATATTTCCCCCACCCCCACCCCAAGCCCCAGTCTAATCAAGAGGAAAACATCAGATGAACTCAAAGTGAGGGGTATTTTACAAAATACCTGGACAGTATTCCTCAAATCTTTCAGGGTCATGAAAAACAGGGAAAGACTGAAAGACTGTCAAATAATATTCAGGAGATATGATGACTAAATATAATATGGGATCCTGGGTTGTATCCTGAAACAGAAAAAGGACATTAGTGAAACTCAAGAAAGATATGGAGTTAATAGTAAAGAATTAATATTGTTTTCAAGAGAGCTCTGGTGGTGTAGTTTGGAGGGAGTTGCATGAATAACACAAAAGCTGTGCCTCTTTGGTGGTCCAAATCCATCAGTTGCTCTGTAGGAAAAGGATGGATAGCGTATTCCTGTGCAATTTATAGCCTTGGAAACCCAACGGAGGGTCTGCTATGAGCTGATTCCAACTTGACAGCAATTACTTGACTGCATTTTAAAAGATATTTTTTTAGATGTGACAAATATACCTTGGTAATTTAAAATGATACTATTAGGGGAAACCAAACCCCAAAATCCAAATCCACTGCCATCCTGGTGAGCATCCATGCATTTCCGAAGCTGTAAATCTTAAGGAGAGCAAACTATGCAATTGCTTTTTGCAAAGGGCAGCTGGTGATCTGAACCGATGACCTTTTAGTTAGCATGAACATGTAAACCTCTATGCCACAAGTGCTGTATGGGAGTTCTCTGTTCTATTTTTGTAACCTTCCTTAAGTCTATAATTATTTTTTTAAAAAACACATATGTAAAATTGGCACATGATTCTCTGTAATTTATGTCTTTAACATGAGTCATTCAATGACTTGATAGTACAGAAAAGTTAGTTTTTTTGTAGTCTTAAAACATCTTTTCTACCAGTTGATTATTCTTCCCTTTGAGGGATATATGTAATATTTGAAGCATATATATGAGCATGTAGTCTTTTTCTCAGCCATTGGAGGAAATGGAGCTCTAGAGGTTAAATTTATTGAACTATGTTCCATACTGTTCAAGAAAACTATGGACTATAAAACTAATAAAGCCAAACAGCTATCGGTAGAGGTCTATCTCAAGTATTTTTAAAAATTTGAACATATATATATATATATATATATATATTTTCAATTGTGATTTGAGTATGCCTCAAAACATGTTTCTTGCTTACTTACTTGACTAGTTTTACTCTTATGACAAATAAACAACTTCAAGAAGCTCAACAGCCAGATTCTAAATGTGACTCAACTAAAGGAAGAAATAAAACTTCAGATTTAATGTACTTAACACAGTAAAAATCAATGTACCAAAATTTCAACCCTAATTTTAAAATCAGGAACAAGAAGTCATTTGGATTCTTGGTTTGGGCCTTTAACTCCAAGTCAAGTACCATCTAATTTTTCTAGGGTACATGATAATAGCTCCCACTTAACGTAAGAGTTACAATCCCAAGCAAAATTAAGAGAGAAACAAAAACTGAGAGGTCAAAATTACTAGATCCTAGTTCCTCGGATGTCCCAGGGCATATATATCAAATCTACAGAGTGATAAAAGAATAGTCTTGTGATTTGTATAAAACTAGCTGATGGTTATAAACATATTATCAAACTATGTCAAAAGAAGTTATACTTAAGGAATAAAAACAAAGCAAACACTATGGACTTTACCCATGCTGTCTCTGATGTTTAGGTAAATACCTGTGCATCATGTTTCTTTGCTAGAAAGAGGAGAATTTTTATTTAATTTACTGAAAAAAAAATATATAGGTTCAAATATGGGCAAGAAGCACTTTGAATTAATGAACTAAAATGAGGTTACTATACCTGTTCCTAACGTCTGTTCCAATGGATGGAACAGATTGTGCTATATCTTGAATTAATGTAGTCATGTCAATGCTATTACTAGAAATAAAAACACCTAAACATTGCTTCCCATATGAGGACTGTGAAGAAGTTTGGAATTATGGCAGTTTTTTTCAGTTCAGTTGATAATTCCAACTCATGGAGACCCCATGTGTCAGGTTAGAACTGTGCTCCTTTCATAGGGTTCTTAATGGCTGACTTTCCAGAGCTTGATCCCCAGGTCTTTCTTCTTAGGCACTTCTGGGTGGACTTGAACCTTCAAACAGTTGCACCACCAGAGACTCCTAGTTAATATGCTCAACCTATTGCCACTGGGTGGGAACCAACTTGTAGCTGACTCTCCACTGGGTTTGAAGCTGTAAAATGCAAAGGAAGACACTGTCTACCTTCCTCCAGCCCCACTACCACTCTTCCCCACCCTCCTCCGGCCACCAAGGGAGCTGCTGGTGGATTCTAACCATCAGAGAGACTGGCTTTGGTGGTAGGGGGTGTGACTCCCCACAGATTATGTCACCAAAGCTTCCTCAGGTAGCATCAGTGGTCAGTTATTCCATTTTACTCTTATTTTGCCACTAGGTTTACTGTCTAGTTCTAATAATATTCTATGTATAACAATTATATTCATCACACTTCTTGTTACTGGTCAGATTTCAAACATTATTTCTGCTACTGTACTATGATGTCTATAACTGAAGCTTTTCAAGACTAAATTTTTTCTAAAATGGTTATCTCTCTCTCTTATTCTTTACATTTGTCCATATTTAAAATATTGATGAATAGGGCTATCCTCATCACTTTATCATGAAGATTCCCAAGAGACGTTCACCTCTTCTGCCTTCCCTCAACACCCCAGTCTCTCATCGATGAATATTGTCAATACTTTGTAAAAACCTACAACACATCAGAATCCTCTGCAAATTGGTTCTTCCCACTGAGGATACCTAGGCAGAGCATGTAGCTAGATCTCAAAACAGATTCCCAGGTCCTATATTCTATGGAAGTTGCTGCCATGTGACTGTTACAGGACGTTAAGAACTCAGCACTTTGGGTACAGCTTTCAACCACTGAGGAATGTCCTCTGTGATCTCATACAGCTGGATCATGTGTTTTGCTCAACTATATTCTGGAGAGAAAAAAAAAGTTTGTTGCTATGAAAAAGCTTGTTTTTGTGCCGTCTTTGCAATCTCATGAATGAGATGTTTCTTCAAGAGGAAAGCCAGACGAAATCTGTGGCTATCCAGATACCAAGACTATTATTTAGAGACAGTTTCCTGGCTTTCTTCAGAAAAAACCCACAATTGTAATGGAAAACCTACTGTAGAGACCACAACTTTATAAAAAGTGGAGGAATGTGTAGAAGAAACAGAGGTACACAAATTCACACGTGGCTTTATACTCACCAGAATGACTTAAGGGGAGTTAGGGAACATTATTACATTCAAATATGGCTTTCGTTTGTTTTTAAACCCCACTCCTATTTTTTAATACCGTACAGGAACTGATTAACACTTATTTCTGTTACACCTGAACTCACTAATCAGAATCTAATAAAAACATCTACAAAACCTATTTCATTTTGATTTCTTTCACTCTTTAAAAGTTGTCTTTGGCTTATTTAAGCATTGTAGGCAATTGATAGATTTAAATATCAGTGATAGTGGCTGGTGGGTAGGAAGGGATGTCAGTAGTGTTTCCCCCTCCTTCAAAGTGAATTAGTGTCCAGATTCTTGAAACACACAACGGAACATGTAGTTACTGAAAAATTTGCCCTTAGATTGAATTCACCCTGAATTCATCCTTGTTGCTGTTAGAAAGATTATTTCCTCTATCCTTCAAGAGGGATTGTACCATTGAAGCAAACATAATTGTCTTTCTTAAACCAGAGCAGCCTATCTTTTCCAGCTTCACTATAGACAGACAGACACCCACACATACTTGCACACACACCTTTCTGAGGAGAGATGTGGATTAGACAAGGAATAGACAGGAAGCACCTCCCAGAGACGGGGCATACATACAGCAGCTGTCAAAAGGAGACATCATTTTTCTTTTTTTTAAACTTGCAATGTTTGTCTTTATTTTGTTCTTTATATTTTGAAAGTGAAAAGAAATAGTATTGAGTCCATTTCCTTTTGTTTTTCTTTTTTAAATATTTGTTCTATATATTTACAAGCCTTAAAGTTGCTCTAAAGATTCCAAAAGTATTAAGAGTACTTTTCCTAGGGTAGCACTTTTTTTAAAACAATTCTTGGAGTTCTCTGGTCCACAGCATTTTCACAAATGTTTTCCTTCTGTTCCAAGGTTATGTATGTTTTGATAACTATTGTGATTTTTATTTTCTGAAGCAAGCTGAGAGGCAGGCAGAAAGATTTGATACCACAAAAAAAAGTCATTCTTACCTTGGTCATCCCAAACCTTCTTAAATCTGGACTAACTACTATGCTTTTGAAACAAACGTGAGGTGCTTCTTAAGGGGAGGGAATTTGATTTCTCTGCTTTTCTATTATACAAGTTGTTTACAGAAACTGCAAATTAAAAAAAATTACACTGGCATTTGCAGTCCTTAAAATAAATTAAAAGTTCTCAACTTTTTTTTCTTTTTTCCTTTTTTTTTTTTTTGCTAAACAGATGTATTTATTTAAAGTATGAGTCCTTGTTTAAAAAGAAAAGATTAAAACAGAAAATATTTTCTATAAATAATACATGTATTTTGGTTTTAGTGCTCCCGCCCTCAGGTTTGAAGTTTACTTTTTCCAGTACCTTTTTCCTCCATGATCACCTTTTTTCTCTCTTTCCCCTCCCACTCGTGCACGCGTGGGGGTTTCTGCGAGAATTGGCCTTGCTGCACTGTGATTGGCGAAGACGTGAAATTTTTTTAAAAAAATACTTAAATTGTTTCTTTTGTTTCGTTTTGTGTATTTGAAGTTTTAGTTATCCTCGGATTCCTCTTCGGCTTCCCGCAGCCACGTGAAGAATGCTGTGACAGATTTCAAGGCTACGCCCTTCCCATTCTGCTCAGCGGGGTCCTTACTGCTCTCCCACTTGTAGAAGGCATCCTCAGAGATCACCTCTTCATCATAGAGGCAATCAAAAAACATCCGGAGCAAGTCTGAAATGTGGTAAAAAGAAACCCTCAGTGTTGGAATCACAGTGGTTGTGAATGAAAACATATTTCAAAGTAATGAGTGAATTCACATTCATTCCCCCAGAGAATTCAGTTGACAATTAGCATCAGTGAGAAGTTATCATTATAGCTCGACAGTAAATCTGCACAACCTGTAGAATACAAGCGGTCTAAATTACTCTTTATTTCTATTGTTTTGAATAATTGGAACTATTCTCTGGTATTACTGAGCTATTTGATAATTCTATAGGTTTTAAACACTTAATTTAAAGAATTTTTTTCCCTTTTAAACTTTATACATTTCTTCAGTTTGAAAAGATTTTACTTTCACAAATTTTTTACAGAAAAGGTATATACACTTTCTGCCTCCTAATGTTTTAAAAATGAAAGAGCAAACATTCAATTATTCATATGGAAAACATAGGCATAAAAGATCTTATCTAGATTTTGTCCACTTTAACTATATAGTTGTATAGTTGTTTTAATACCTAAACTCTTTTTATATAATCCTGTTTTACTTTGAGAACTTCGCTTATATTATTTCTTAGAAGTGGTGGTGAGAAAAAAAATGAAGCCCTACTTTATATATTTGCCTCTCTGTGCAAAGGGGCCATGTGTATCTGAGAGAGTGAGACTGGCTCATAGCATCACTAAGAGCCACAGCTGATTCAGTAGCACATAACAACAATGCCTATCTTCTTTATATCTTTCTCCCTCTATTTGGCTGCAACAATAGGTTTAAGCTCAGCAGAGACTGCGAGGATGATGCAGGATAGGGTGGTAATTCTGGTCTCTTGTACTTGGGGCAACTATGAGTTGAAGCTGATTTGATTGCACCTAATAAGAAATTAGGGCTTAATTTTCTTTCTCTCTTTTTAAAAAAAATATTGTAATCCAAATATTCACAATGAAAGCAAAACAGAATATAGATGACACTCTGTGTGTGTATGTCCCTACCTTATTTTTTGGCTCCTAAAGCCAGCTTTCCGATCACTCATAATGAAGGAATGAAGTGGAATACACAAGAATACTAATAGGTTTAAAAAGAATAAAAACTACTTTAGATTTTTCTTTGTTATTATATTAGTTAAGTTACTACTGAAATGACTCATGTTTTAAACCCTCGCTAGACTAAGGGAAAATGAAAGCAGTGACCAGGATTCTACTGGTAGTAAATCTAGAACTAACTTTCTTAGGGATCACTGAAGCTGAAAATTACGGGGTATATTTTGACTAGCTGAACACAGGGTTACTTCCAGCTGCTCTTTAACCATTGCCATTGAAATATTAATGTTCTTTTCCTATACTGGGGAACAAGAAGCATTGGTCTTGAATGGGGGAGCCCTGGTGGTGCTTCAACCTAAAGCATTTGTTAACAAAATGGTTGGTGGTTCAAACTCACCAGCTGCTTCATGTGAAAAAGATGGAGCAATCTGTTTTTATAAAAATTAGAAATCTTATGGAGTAGTTCTACTCTGTCCTTTAGGGTTGTTATAATTAGGAATCAATGGGACAGCAGTGAATTTTTAAATTTTCTTGGATGTTAATTGATTTATGAAGTGGTCTTTAGAGAAAGAAAACAAAGTAAGTTTAAGTTTTGATTCAGATTTAGATGTCTCTTCAGTTATATATCTGTGGAGGGTTGGATTCAATCTTTTTCTCTATTCTCTAGAGAGGTTCAATATCATTAGGGAAAGATGGCTCAACTTTGTAAGAGGTACCACCTAAGAAGGTCTAAGTCTCCAGTGCCAAGTCTCTAAAATAGCAGTATATTATCCACTTTCACAAATGTCAACAGAATTTTCAAATTTTAATTTAATTCATCTAAGGAACCAGCATCATAAAGACTTGGGTGTTCAGGTTACCTTATTTGTCTGATTAACAACCAAGAATTTATCATTATCACTGACTGAAAACTATCTTAAAATTCTTTTGGGAATATAACATGTTTAACGCACTTAATGTTTGCTTTTGGCATTTGAAGGATAGCTTCCTCAAAATGATAAACTAATTTTCACTGTTAAGATCAAAAACAAAGAACGTGTAAGCTTTACCATCTATATACTATAATACCAAAGATGTCCTACACCTACACTGTATATGGTATCCAATTTACCTTATATGGCTACTTAAATTTAGTAAAATTAAAAGTTAACTGTTACATCTTATTCATGGCTACTGTACTAGACATAATTCTATCACTGCATAAAGTATACTAGATAGACAAGACCTAAAATAAGGATTAAATCTCTAATAGAAGGTAATTTTCCTGTAATGATATGCTTGTAAAAGTACTTCTAAAAAATCAGATTCTTTAAAGTTGGTGGTTATCAGAGTGTTTGTACCGAGTGATTCTTCTACTGTCCAGAGTTTAAACTCTCAATCATCTCTTGATTTGAATAAATAGACACCATGGGCTATGTTAACTTTAACACGAAGTAAACTTACTGGCAGGTTGATCAAGTTTTACTATTGATGCTTGTAGTGCATAAAGTGCTTGCAGTTCCTTCTCTGTATCTGAGTCTAGGTACTTGAGTAAGATCGGCACTCTCTGTTTGATAACAGCAGTGTCCACTCGGAAGGTAGAGCACTCAGCTAGAGGGGATAGAAGAACTAGGCATTATATTTAAGGAATTAATATATGGAACCATTTTCAATTTTCTGAGTAGATGAGATATATATGACTGTGCAAGGAAAGAGAAGTAAGAGGCAAAGAGATCCAAGGCAAAGTATCTAAAATACCCAAAAAATTTTAACAGGAAGTTCTCTCTGAAATAAATCATGGCGTGGCAACCCATTCTGAATGCTGGATTCCCTCAAGAGTAGTACATCCTATTTATTTCTCTTTAATAACGGTCAAAGAGTGACAGTGGTTTTATGATATTCCAAACTATAAAAACAACATTAAAAAGGAAATTAATCATCCATGCAAATCTCTCTAGAAGGCTGTAAGAACTGGAACCAGTTCTTTACAACAGGAGGGCAAGGATCAACTCTGGCAGCAGCAAACAATAACCCTAAAGCATACCTGCAGCTCAAGTGTGGGCCATTTGAGAGACAAGGATGATAAGAAGGGGCTGAATAAAAAGTTCTCAGTGCTAGGAAGCACAAGGTTTTATCTTCTTTGTAAGTTATCACTGGGACCAGTTTTGATTTGAAAAACAAATTCTTATACTTTCTTTTTCTTTTTTTTAAATTCTTATACTTTCCAACTTAGATTTCAAAACTGCAAAATCTTATAGAGTCAAAAGTCTTATAGTTTACTGGAACTGGGGATGGTTAGAAATATCTTTAATAGATTTTTCTACTTAGCTTTAACTAATGTGGGCAAAAAAACCCCTAAAAACCCAACAAAAAACCCACCCTATTTGACACACCTTATAATTCAGGAACTAAAGTACATGGCAGAAAGCTATCTCCAAGTGCTGTTGTTAGGTTCCAAGTTGAGTATGCCTCATAGTGACCCTATGAACAACAGATCTGAAACCCATCATATTCCTGTGCTATCCTCATCATCTCTGTAACATTTGTGCCCAATTCTGCAGTCACTGTGTCAATCCATCCACTGGAGGATCTTTTTCTGACCCTCCACCTTCCCAAGCATGATGTCCTTCTCCAAGAAATAGCCTCTCTTAGTAACATGCTCAAAGTATGTGAGATAAAGCTTCACCTTCCTTTCCTTTCAAGAGCATTCTGGTGGACTTTCTCTAAGACATATCTGATTGTTCTTCTGGCAGTCGTGGGATATTTAGTACTTTTTACCAACACTACAACTCAAAGGAATGAATTCTTCTGTCATCCTTATCCACTGTCCAGCTACCAGATGTAGGTGACTGGAAAGACCATAGCCTGGTCTTTAAACGGACATCATTGCTCTTCAGGAAACTAGAGAGGTTCTTAACAGCAAAGTTTTCCAATGCTCTATACATCTCCTGATCCTGACTGCCAGTACCAAGGGTTTTTATTGTGGATCCAAGTAAGATAAAATTGTTGACAATTTTAATCTTTTCTCCATCTATCACACTACTGTCCCTATGGTGAGGACTTTTGTTTTCTTTCTTTTTTTTTTTTTTTAATTTTATTACTTTTGTGTGAGTGTACCGTCAAATCAGATCTGACTGGTACAGGAGGAGATTGTTCCTCCTTCCCCGGCAGAGCATCTGGTGGAGACTTTTGTTTTCTTAATGTTGAGATGTAATACATATTGCTGGCTGAAAACCTGTGACAGCTTTTAAGCTTATGGATTGTTTTCAGTTCAGTAAAAGAAATGTTAAGATTAAGTAGATGGTCTTATTAAATATTATGAGATACTGTTGAAGGTTTGGAATACCTAAGGTTTTTATCAATCCTAATGCTACCTGATATGTCTTGGAGAGGGTGCAGCCAGAGAGCTCTCTGAAGGCAAGAATGATAAGACTTCGCCTCACATACTTTGGGCATGTTTCTAGAAGGAGCTATTCCTTGGAGAAGGACATGATGATAGGAAGGTTGGTGAAGGAGAGGAAGCCCCTCAGCCAGGTGGATTGACATGGTGACTTTGCAATGGGATCCTGTGTGTCAGGAAGTGTGAGGATGGTGCAGGATAGAACAGGGTTCAGATCTTTTATTCGTACGGTCACTATGAGTCGTATTCAACTCGAAGGAACCTAACAACAACAATTACAATGCCATCTAATGGGCTCAAAAAGTAAATTAGTGAGGAGAGCACAGGACCAGGGAGTGTTCTGTTCTGCTCTATGTGAGGTCTCATTGAGTCCAAACTGACTCAGTGGCATCTATCAACAACAAAAATGCTACCTATGTAGGCAATATATAAAACATATTTTATATATGTTATATAAATACATATAATGTCTCATCAAATAAAATCAACATAAAGCAGGTTTAACAGGAGTATCATCTTCTTATATATCTATGTCTACAAATAGACTTTTCTATGAGAATAACCTTTCTTTTAAAACTAACTGATAAAAATAAAAACAAATGTGATACTAGTTTAGGAATATTAAACCTATTTGCTATCATTCATGAATAGAAGAAAAAAGAGAACTAGAATGTGGGAGGGGCAAAGAGAAGAAAAGCCACATGCAATAGAATACACCCAAAGAATGTGCAATAACCTCCTATTGTGTTAAAGAGAACCATTCTACAGCAGCCACTCAGGGCTTCCTGCAAGCAGAGTGGCTATTCTGCTTGAGACAGTCATTCATTGTAGACAGAAGTGGCACCCTCTTGCACAGAAACAGACCTTTGCAGGGTCATTTTTGAAGATTATATAAATCTAGACACCTATAATCAGGGGCTGAGTAGCTGACATACTGGATTTTAGATGTTAAGAGCTGCTTTCAGAACTGTTACTTACCTATAATAGCTGCTTTACAAACAGCTGTCATTAAAGCTCTAAGGAATGTAGGTGAACTCATCTGGCTTTCATCTAGATTAGCCTGAAATCAAAAGTAAATTAAATAATTAGAGGTAACCCTGCACACCAGAAAAATTATCTCCTTCTTAGGGCTGATCTAGCACTAAGGGTTGACAGAGTTACATTAACCTCTTTGTAAGAATTAATCTCCTGATTTCTTGAAAAATATTTGACTATCACCAATTCTGCTTGAAAACATTTTAAGCACCAGTATTTAGTTTTCAGAGAGATTATGTGTACTCTGTGCTTTAAGGAGGAAAACCATTTAAAAAGATAAGTCTTCCTTTTCAATAAAAACTTAAATAAAAATCAACATAAAGATGACTTGTTCAAGTCTATATGGCTGGTCCTTGAACAATGCAAGGGTTGGGACTACTGTCTCCTGTGCAGTTCTAAATCTACAAATGACTTCTTAGTTTTATTAATAATAACTTAATCTTTAACTGGAAGTTTTGCTGATAATATAAATAGTTGATTAACACATATATTTATGTTATATTTAATATATATATGTTTGAAGCAGGAGTAGCATCCACTTCCTAAACAACATGCTTATGGAAACACTATGAACTTTGTTAAATGTTGATAGTTGTAGAGGGGCTTCAGGCCTTTTGTTCATAGGGTGACAATGAGTCATGCTCAACTCGAAGGCAATCAACACAACAACATATATATTGAACCCATATAAAAATTGCATTTTCATTACAAGAGAAAAAGATGTTTCACAAAAAGTACAAGGCTTAGGTAAATTGCTAGTATTGTTGGAGTGATGGCTTTACAAATTTTATTTTTCCACAGCGGTCCTTATTGATGTTGTTATGTGCCACTGAGTCACTTGTGACTCACAGCAACCCTATGTACAACAGCTCTGAACCCTGCTCTATCTTGAGCCAGTCTCATTGTCTCTGACATACCTACCCCCAGTACCCCAGTCACTGAGTCAATACATCTCATTCAGGGTCTACCTCACCTGAGCCATCCTTCTATCTCCAAGCATGATATCCTTTTCCAAGTCCTTGTACTTCCTGGCAACATGCCCAAAGTATGTCAGATAAAGCTTCAAAATCCTTGCCTACAAGGAGCAGCCTGGTTTTACTCTGTACAGGACAGACTTGTTTGTTCTCTAAGCAGTCCATGGTAGATTCAATACTCTTCTCCAGCACCACAGCTCTAAGGCATTGATTCTTCTGCTATCCTTCTTTTGTCACTGTCCAGCCCTCTGAAGCATTGCAAGTAATTGTGAAGATCATGGCCTGCACCAGGTGCACCTTAGTCTCTAGACTGAGAGCATTGCTCTCCAGTACTCTGGAGAAGTCTCTGACAACAGATTTTCCCAATGCAATTTGTCTTTTGATTTCTTGTCTGCTAGTAACAAAAGTGTTGACTGTGGGGCCAAGCAAGCTGAAGCTGTTAACAATCTCAATCTCTTCTCCATCTCTCCTGATGCTGACAATTGGCTCAGTGGTGAGAATCTTTGTTCTTTTGATATTAAATTTCAATCTATATTGAAGGCTGTGGTCCTTGATTTCTGCAGCAAATTCCTCAGGCCCTCCTCAGTTTTGGCAAGCAAGCTTATGTCATCTGCATAATGCAAGTTGGTGACAGACTTCCTCCAAATGCTACATTTCTCTGGGAGCCCTGCCTCCCAGATGATCTGTTCTGCATACAGATTGAAGAGGTATGGAGACAGGATGCATCCTGGAGAGGGTGAAACAAAGCTGCTCCTTGAAGCCAAATATTCTCAAGCTCCCTTTGACATACTTAGGGTATGGTGCAAGAAGGGACCAGTCTTTGGAGAGGGACATTATGCTTGGGAGGGTGAAGGGACATTGCAAAGAAGGAAGACTCTCAATGAGATGGACTGATTCAGTGACTGGGGTAATGGGGGTAGGTGTGTCGGAGACAATGAGGTTGGCCCAAAATAGAGCAGGGTTCAGAGTTGCTGTACCTCGGGTCGCTATGAGTCACAGTCAGCTTGACAACACATAACAACAACAAACAGCAAAGTTAGACTTGACAGGACGAGCCAGGAAAAAGTAAAGATGTGTTGTTGTTATGTGCCATCGAGTCGTTTGTGACTCATAGCGACCCTATGTACAAGAGCCCTAAATGCTGTTCTATCCTGTGCCAACCGAGCCATCTCAGATGCACTCATTCCCACCACTCCAGTCACAGAATCAATCCATCTCATCAAAGGTCTTCCTCTCAGTTGGAAACAACCTAAGTGCCCATCAACAAACGAATGGCTAGAGAAGTTGTGGTATATTCGCACAATGGAATACTATGCTGCATTAAAAAACAAGGAACTCATGCAATATTATTCAAAATGGTTG
>NW_006399778.1:11140896-11143639 GCF_000299155.1 Elephantulus edwardii | reverse complement strand
ATCTGGCCAGTTCTCTGTTGACATATTGTTCCAAATGTTTTTGGATAATTTTCAGCAGAATCTTGTTTGCATGTGATATCAATGATATTGTTCAATAATTTCCACACTCTGTTGGGTCACCTTTCTTTGGAATGGGAACAAATATCGATCTCTTCCAGTCAGTTGGCCAGCTGGATATCCTCCAGATTTCCTGGCACAACTTAATGAGCACATCCAGGGCAGCGTCTGTTTGTTGAAATAAATCAATTGGTATGCTGTCAACTCCTGGAGCCTTGTTTTTAGCCAATTCCTTCACAGCAACTTGAACTTCCTCCTTCATCGCCATAGGTTCTTGTTCATTTGTTATTTCATGAAATTCCTTTGTGTCAGCCAATTCCTTCTGATACAGTGACTCTGTATACTCCTTCCATCTTCTTTTTATACTTCCTGGATCATTGAACATTCGACCCAAACTATCTTTAAGTATTGCCACCTGTGGCTTGAATTTGTTTTTCAACTCCTTCAGCTTAAGAAACGCTGAGCGAGTCCGGTCCTTTTGATTTTCTGACTCCAGCTTTTTGCACATTTCATTATACTATCTTGCTTTGTCGTCCCAAGCTGCCTTTTGAAATTTTGTATTCAGCTCTCCGATTTCTTGATTTCTTCCTTTAGCTTTGGCTTCTCGGTGCTCTAATGCAATACTCAGAGTCTCATCTGACATCCATCTTGTAGACGTCATTTAAATGTAACAATTTTAAAGCTATTTGAAGGTCAGTTCAATGTTTAAGACTTTGAAACAAAATAAGACAGATTAATCAGCATCTCTCTTTTTTGTTGAATATCTAATATTATTTACTAGGAACTTTTGGTCTCTTGAGAGTAAAGACTAGTTAAGCAGTCAGATGGCCTACTCTTCAGAATACTAGGAGAGCTAACAATGGAAGGCTGTGCTACTGTACAAGGTCCCACTACCCTTCTCTCTCCCACAGAACAGCAGTATATGGCACTATTGTTGACAATCAAGTTTGCACAACATCAGGTAGGGAGTAGGAAAAAGGTATATAATGTGTTTCATGATGACTTGCATATTCTATCTTGTTGCTGGCTTACACTCCGTTAAAAAGAATTTAGGTCAAAGCCAGGCTATCTAATTCCAAAGAAATCACTTTTGCAAAGTCTGGACAATTATTTTTGAAGAGTGAGTGTATTAAAACACATCCTCCCGTCTCATCCCCTTGTGCAAACAGGTTGAGATGTATATGCTGCCCTGACTTTTAAATAGGCAAAGAATGTTTATGATATCAGTGACAAACCAGAAATCCTGATGGTGGCTCTATGCTTAATTCTAGAACATAATGTCACATGGATGGTTTAAGAGTCTAAGGGAAGAAACGGATAGGTAGAATAATAGGTAGCATAAATTACTGAAAAACAGTTATTGTAACCTAATTTCCTTTTCTGCACTCAGAAAAAGAATATACACATAATTCTCTGTATTTCTGACAAAGATCCCTGTGGGCAAGATGAAAAGATGAGCTAGACAGGAGAGTGAAGTAGAGTGTTATTAAATTAAGAGCCACAGGTCCTTGAAAGTGTGCTGCTGTATCCTGGGCCCTGCTCAGTTATACTTTATATCATAACTTAGATGAGAACACATGTAGCATGTTAATGAAATGGATGGATGATGCAAAGTGAGAAAGATGACAAGCATCCCAAACTGTTATGGGAGACTAGAAATGTGTTTAAGAAAATGAACATCCACAGAAAGTAATGTAAGTTTCCTCCATCTTGATTCAAAAGCCAAATACACAAGTTTAGGATGGGACAGAAAGGGCTACACATCAAAGTCAAAGAATGGGTATTAAGTGACTTTCCTGAAAGAGTTTAGTATGACGAGGCTGCCAAAGTATAGGTTCCAAACAAGACACATTGGTACTATGTGGCCACGCATTGTTGAACCATTCTGATGATCATACTCAGTTTGCCCATCTCACTTTGAATAGGATGCTGAAAGATCAAGAAATTTAGCTAAGAGTAACTAGACTGATGGAGGATCTGGATATTATGTTGCTTCCTGCAGACAAGAAGCAGCTAGGGCCACCTGCAGAGCGAGTGTTAAGAGTCTGTACTTGTGAACTACTTTCCTTCCTGAGCTAAGTATAAGGTTGATAACAGAGAAAAACCTGGCTTCATTTGCATAAGAATTCTCTTTATGATTTACTTCCTGGACTTTCTCAATAAAGGTTACAGAGAGGGGTGGCTTGAGGCTGCTTCAGTCTTTGAGCTGTTTGCCCTCTACTTCATGCTCTTTTTTTCCTCAGTCCTAGTGTCCCTGTTGGCCTGCCTAACGAATGTCACACGGTTTTAGGTGTCTTCCAATTACCTGGGAAGATGGGCGGGGACTGTGACGAGTCTTTAAGCTGCCCAGCTTTCAGCCAGTCAGACTCCTGGTCGCCTATCTACACACCAGTTCTACAGGATGCATCACTTTTGCTCGGGAAACATTACGACTAAACTTCAGAGACATTGGTCCCAACATAAGGAACTACCAGCAGCTAATGTGTTTGGAATCACAGAAGCCAAGGAAGCTATATAGGAAGCTTATTAGATGTTATAAGTTTTTAGATTATAAGTTATTAGATGGAGGGCTGGTCAAAGGGAGATAGATGTGAAAGGAGGGGGTAGAAGTGCATGGGTATCCTGGTGGATGGTGTAGCGGGGAAATAAGTGGGTAAAGACGTGTGTGAGAAAGGCAGGGACAACA
>NW_006399778.1:11134655-11139326 GCF_000299155.1 Elephantulus edwardii | reverse complement strand
CTGAAGAGCAGTGGTGTCTCTCTGGAGACTAAGGTGCGTCTGATACAGGCCATGGTCTTTGCTATCACTTGTTATGCATCAGAGAGTTGGACAATGATCAAGGAGGATAGAAGGAGAATTGTTGCCTTTGAGCTGTGGTGCTGGAGAAGTGTATTGAGGGTACCATGGACTGCTAGGAAAAGAAACAGATTCATCCTAGAGAGGGTTAAACTGGGTGGCTCCTTGGAGGCAAGGATTCTGAGGCTCCGTCTAACATACTTTGGACATGTTGTAAGGACGGACCCGTCCTTGGAGATGGACATCATGCTTGGGAGGGTGGAGGGACAGCACAGGAGGCGAAGGCCCTCAATGAGGTGGGTTGATTCAATGACTGGGGTAATTGGGATGGGAGTGTCAGAAACAATGCAATTGGCACAGGGCAGAGCAGAGTTTAGGGCTGTTGGTCGCTATGAGTTGCAAATGACTTGACAGCACATAACAACAACCCACATGTCCAGAGTATGAAAGATGAAGATTCACTATCTTTGTCTCTAAGGAACCCTATTGGCTGCACTTTTCCCAAGATATATCTGTTTGTTCTTTTGGTAGTCCAGGGGGTATTCAGTATATCAGAGTTTAGGGCTGTTGTACGTAGGGTCACTATGAGTCGCAAGCAACTCAATGGCACATAACAACAACAACAACAACAACAACAAAACAGTGTCCCTGTCTCGTCTATGGCCCTGGTTTACAACAACAGGCTATTGCAAACATGTAAAAACTTCCCAATGACAAGAAGAAAATAGGTAAATTATCCTGTGTAGATATAGAGGAACAGATATATACAAATTAAAATTTTTAGATGCTTCATTATTTTTAAGTGTTGGGAAGTGGTGAACAAAACATAGAAGAGCTACAAAAGAGACTCTATACAAGAAGGAGAGGCTCAGACTAGCCCTTTACAGTTTCCTTTCAACTTTGCCTAATCTATGATCCTGTAAAAAACGTGGTCAAATAAAATATAATTTTAGAAAATTACTATTAAAAATAATATAGGAACAAATTAAAAGTAGCTATAACCCATAGATTACACAACATAAGATAATGTATAAAATTTTCATAAGACAATGTAAGTCAACACATATCATAAAACAGCAGTGACTATGAGGATAGCATAGGGCTAAGCTGTCTTGTTCTGTTATAATACTGTTACTATGAGTGGGATCCAACTGGATAACATTTAATAAAATAATGCACTGATTTTATACAGGATAAGATTTTAAATGTATAAGCATTCAGAAAGGAATATAAATTGTTGAATGGTAAAAAAGTAGACTATATCAGAAACTGACATGAGCGAGACCCAGAGAAATGGCTTTTGTTCCAGTTATTTTTACTTGACTTTCTTGTGACTCTTATAAAACTAGAGAAAGTCTCAGTAAGTATCAACTTTGCACAGAAAAAGAAAGCTACCTTCTCTAAGGTTAAAAAATTCCATGAGAGAAAAAGTAAGGTGCACTAAGGAGAGATCTCTGGTGACCTAGTGGGTAAGGAGTTGCACTCCTAATTCAAAGGCACGTGGTTCAAATCTCCAAAAGAGAAAGATCCTCCAGTGCAATTTACAGCCTCTGAAAACCCACTGAGGATCAGCTATAAATTGGTTCTAGCTTGACAGCAAGTAACAATAATGTAAATCATGAATTAAGGAAATCTCACAAGAATTTATCAGGGAAAGTGATACAGTTTTTATACCTCTACCCAGTCAAAGATCTGCTCGTCATTCGCTTTGTCCTCAATAATGAGTTTCTCAAGTCGCTTATATAGCTCTTCAGCAGAGAGTTCTTTCTTTGAAAGTGCTTCAGAGGAACAGGAACTGTCAGACTCTATAAAGTCCAACTTCTGTAACATAAAATGTTAAACATATTCATTCAACATTATCATCATCCAAAGAGGAAAACAAAGTCATGGGCTAGACTTTTATATGGAATCAAAAAAGATTTCTACCAACTTGGTCGATTTGTAGTTCTGATGATTCTCATTCTATTAGCCTGAATTGTCTCTCCAACTTCTCATACTACTTGTTTTCAATTCTTTTTTAAAAACAAGTAAACAGTAAATCCTTTCTATTTCTCTTTCTAGCGATGCTTACCTATGAATCATGTTATGTTTTTGTTTTATTCTTGGATGCCAGGAGGTTCTTGAAGGTAGGGCAGAGTCAAGGCAAGGGCACATACAATTTAACTCCTTATATGTGTAGCCTAAAGGTTTCTGTCAACATCACTAAACAGTAGCTGTCAAACTGCTGAGGTTTGAGTTTCACTAAGCTATTCAAATACTCCCTGATCTTTCTGACTCTGAGTGTAAGAAATGATGTTGGATTGTTTAACTCTTATCTGTAATCAAAATTACTGGAGATTTCAAGGATATAAGGCAATGAAGTATATAGGTATGCTTTGCTTTATGAAATTTTATTATGTAAAATTAATATTCAAATATTAAAAACTACTCACAAGAGCTTTTCTGTATAACTTTGAAGATCCTGGTATATTCCTATACCCTACCCCTTTTATATACAGAAAAACTCACTATCTTAAGTTTGTTTGTCTTCATTTTCTTTTCATTCATTTTACCACTTACATGGTATCTCTAAACCATGGGTCAATACAGCAAACAATTTCTCTGATTCAATGCTGGTAAATTAAACACCCTACTCATGTACCCCAAAGTACACACAAAAGGACAATCTCTTTTCAGAAGATAAAATCAGTTTTTCCTAACTTTGAAATATTCTCCAAACATTCTAATGCTTAACATACCCCAAACCTATAAAAGCAATGTAAAGACTAAGTGCAATTTACAAAACATCATACAAAATAAAGCATGAAGTACACTGCCTATGAATAAGATAAAATATCACACAAAAGTTTACAAGTGACAGCCTTATCACCACCAAAGCAGTCAGTGGTAAGTGATAAAGTTTATACCAGTCACTGGGCAGAAGCATTTGTTTCTCAGAAGCCTTGTGTTTCTGTGTAAGTTATTTGATCTTCTTGGTACCCAGAATGCTAGAGTTTTGATTTAGGGATCAGATCACTACTACCTTTTGGAGAATACATCAGGGTTTGCAGAAAGAAGGGCATTAAATCAACTAATTTGGAAGAAAGTTATAAGTCCAAGTCAAGGCCAAGTTTTATGGAACTTTTTTTTCCTAATATGCCTTTCAAACACTTTTATTAGTAATGAAACAAGAACATTATTTACCAAGCACCTCTCTGGCTATGTACTACATGAGGTACATTTTAAACATTATTTAATCCTCACAAAACGTTCTAAAAAGTAGTGTGATTAGCAATTTATGTATGAGGAATCTGAAGCTTGGAGAAGTTATTTGCTTACAGATACAGTTAAGTGGTAGAAAATTGGAATGTGAATCCAAGTTGAAAAGACTTCAAACTCTCTCTACACCTGTACTTTGCTTAGGTAGGTAGGTAATAGCTGTAAGTGCACCAATCCTTACTTATGGTTGATCTTACGGAGAGCAGAACGAAACACTGCCAAATCAAATGTTAACTTTACTAGCATGTTTGAGTCCATCATTGAAGCTACTGTGCCAGTCCATCTCATTGAGAGGCTCCTTCACGGGCCTTCTACTTCATCAAATATGATGTTCTTTTACACAGACTTATTCTCCTTGATAATGTGTGTCCAAAAAAAGCAAGTTAGACAATTTTTTGTGTAGACAATATTTTGTGTAAGTCATAGTTTTCAGTAGCTATTTTTCAAAGCAGGGAGCTCTGGTGGCCTACTGGTAAGAAGTTGTGCTGTGTTAACCCTAAGGTTCATGGTGTGAATCTACCAGCTTCTCCAAGGGAGAAAGATGGGCATTTTTTCCCATGCAATTTACTGCCTCTAACAACCTGCTGGAGGGCCAGCTATGAGTTGGTTCCAACTTTACAGTACAGAACAACAACTTTCAAGGTAGTCAAGCCTTTCTTTCTCGTCTATCTTAATCTGAAAGCTCGGCTAAAACTTGCCCACCATGGGTATGACTGATCCTGCTATATGTGTTTTCTCAAAAGGAAGTTAAACATTTGTTGTTTTATTTTGTTGAATTAGAACCTACTCATAATTAACAAATTTTTTAAAAACTTTTCCACTAGTTTATTCACAAAATTAGAATACATTGTTTTCAAGAAAAATTCTTTCAATTTCCCTCACCCTTCCCAACCCATCAAATTATACAACCCCATGATTGATAGCCCCTCTCCCTGCACATCTCATCCCTCTGCTTTCAACCTCTCCCACCCCTCTTGGATCCTCTTACACTCATTCTATAATAATGGTTTCATACAATATTTACCCTTGTGAACTGAGTTAGTTCACTCAGCATAATTCTCTGCAGTCCCTCCCAAATTAGGTAATAGTTTACAAAATCATTGTTGCTGCATGTGTAACTAACAATTTATGGATCTTTCAGAGTCTGTAAATTATACAGGAGGAGATTTCCCATTTTTCTGTGTTGGAGAAGCTGGTAGACTTGCATGCTGGTGGAGAAGCTGCATGTCTTTGGGCTGTCAGTGCAATAGTTTATTGGTAACCTAATAAATCTTTGCCTATAACAATTTTACATGGCTCTATTATTTTAAAAATATGTTTATTTAAAAAAAATTAGTGGAGACAGATATAAAATTA
>NW_006399778.1:11100287-11133180 GCF_000299155.1 Elephantulus edwardii | reverse complement strand
GTTGATTGTGGAGCCAAGCAAACTAAAGCTGTTAACAATCTCAATCTCTTCACCATCTATCACGATGCTTAGTTCATAGTGGTTATTATTCTTTTTCATCTAGAGTAATTTTATTTCCCTGTTGCTGATTTTGTTTGCTATCTTTAATTTTCGTCGTGCATGACAGGACTTTGTTTTGAAGGATCATTTTGAGAGTTTTGAACTCTTTTTCTGTTGCTTTTCTTATTAGATAATAGTTTTATGTTTGTTCTTACTTGATTCTTCTTAATTCTTCACATAGAACTAAATTATAGTAGCTTTGTAAGCCTCTGCCTTGTGATAATGTGAGTTTCATTTGTCAAGTCAGTGGGCAGCCTATCCAAAGTTCAGGTTCTAAGCTGGTCATCTTCTTGCTATTTATCGCTGATCATGTAGTTTTAAGTAGTAAGCTTGTCTTCAACTTGCTGTCGTAGAACAGTCATTCTAATCACCTTTACTTACAGGAAAAATTTCTGGCTGCATCTGACTATTCTCTGACCAGAGTCCTATAATGTGGTTCATAGATATATGGAGCTTATTTTTTGAGTGTGGGGAGGTCTTTAAATATTTTTTGTTATTTTGTTTAATCTGTTACCTAATGAGTACAGAACAACTCTGGTGGCATCGTCTATAGACAGAATATGGAAATGTAAATTTTAAAAGTTTGTGTCTTTTGCAATTCATATCTACCACCTGCTACATGAGAGAAAGATGGGAAGTCTCCTGCTCTGATTTACAGAAGTTGGATGGAGAGTCACTAGAGTCAGAATTGTAGAGTCTGAGGCTTTTGAATGAATCTGGGACTGCAAGTGGTGTCAAAATATGAACTGAAAATGCCATCATGACAAAAATTCTCATTTTAATACAATTTTAGTTACAAAAATACTACTAAAATTATCTTTATCTCCTCTCTGAGGCAAGTCAAGTTGTATCAAATAGGAGAACATACTCCTTGATCATACTCACCTGCTCCAAAAGAAAATTATGTACATCTTCCCCTTCTGGTAAAAAATCCTTCCAGCTGAGGTTAGCATCCCTCCACAAGGCTCCCACTTTCTTATGGCTCTAAAACACAGTTAAGTCCAAACAATTTACGTTCACAGTGAGAGAACAAAAAATAGAATTGCTTAAAATTAAGAGCACATAACCCTAAAAACGGAAAAATCAAGACACTTCATTGCTGATGTTTAACAGAGACATGTGAGCCTGTGTACAGTAACTGGTGAATAATTGAAGCATCACTGTTTTGAGGAATGGTGCGAAGGTTCAGCAGCTGACTTATCAGATGGATAACCTGGGAAGCTATAAACTGGTATTTGGGATATAAGCACTTAAAGAATTAAGATAAAAGATTTACAAATTCAACCCTACCTCTTTTCTGAGTACTTTATGAACACTTTATGTATTTGCTATGTCACTCAAATGGTCCCACTAGAATCCCTCTTCATACAAGATTATAGTTATGCTTCCTAAAAAGAGTATGTCTAAGGCAGTTATTTGTCTTGAACCAGGAATGAGAAATTTTTTAAGAGCAAAAAGCACATGACGGAGCATGCCCAAGAAACAACAGAGAAGAGCTGCTGGGACCTGGAACAGTGAGGTAACAGGTAGCAGGTCCACTGGTGAGGAGATGCAAGCTCACCGCTTGAGGAAAGTCATGGTGATGAGGGAAATGGCACAGTATGAAGCAGCTGCCATCTCAGAAGAATACATAAATTCAAATAGTAACTTGCCCAGGATATAGCTGATAATACTAAGAACCTGACCTCTCTAGTGCCATTAAGTCTGACATCAGGGGTTTAACACTCACCATTTGTTTGCATAGAAGGTGTAATATTTCAGAAAGCAAGACTCCCGCTCTTCCAACAGGAAGTAAAGGTTTGCTAAATTCTCTGTAAAAGAGAGAAACAATGATTAAGTAGCTCTGAATAAATTCCAGATTCTAGAACAGCAGGGTAACATCATATGCCAAGTAAGAGATCCTGTGCAACCTAAATAAATTCCAGGGCATATTCTAAGTCCATTTTTGGTGAAGTAGCTCAGTTATATCAAGTGTACTTTTTGCACTGAAAAAATATTTTAGAATAATTGGTGTTTTCTTTTTCCTTTAAACATATACATGATAGAAACAAACAAAGATCATTCTCAGTTTATCATGCATTGCCTCCAGCCAGTAAGAGAGAAATTCTCTAATAAGAGGCCTTGTGAAGCTGAGTTTATGAAACACTTTTAACATTTAGGAATAAAGAACATTTTTCTTTAGAATACAAATGAAACAAAAGAGGACCATTTTTTGCCATAATCCAGATTATTATTTTTCAAATTAAGTTTCACAAGATAGGTAATGTAAGTAAGCCAAACTAGTTTTTATTTTGCTATAGGATTCTAAAAATGTTGAATATGCTATAATGCACTTTTCAATCTCAAAAAAGATGATACACACACACACACAAAAAAAGATTATACAATAATATAAAGAGTTTTATTATTTAAACAATTTTCTGGGAACCATTAGTTTTGACTAACAGACTATGGTAAATAAACTGAGTATGGTCTATGCAAGAGAGCAACAGTCCTCATTCACAACCTAATCAAAGACTGCTTGAACTCAGTTTCTTTTATTACTACACTGACCAAGTACTCTGCAGGTGCCACAAGCTGATGAGCCACAAGGTGAATATAGAGCTTCTGACAGCACTGGAGCAGTGGCGGACCAGAAAAGTCAGATTACCTCTAAGCTTACAGGAGTAAATGTCTTCCAGTTACATGATTCTGGAGGCTTATTTACAATCACTGCTACCCTCCATGATCCAGAAGGCCCTATGCTCCCGATCACTGGCCAGTGTAGACCTAGTAAAAAGTAACACTTTCATGCTAAAATTAGAGATCTTTGAGTCAGAGCTATTTCCAAGAAAGACCCCAAAGCCCTCCAGGCAAAACTAGTTTTACTACTCTACCTTTTATTGTGCTTCATAGATAAAGCAAATTGAAGGATTATGCCAACCTTGTGTTAAGTCTATTAGAGTAATTACCAACAGCATAGATTCACTTCATCTCTTTGTGTCACATTTTAATAATTCTTGTAGTATTTAAAAATCTTTTGCATAGTGTAGTTGTACTTTTAATAGAGCTCTGGTGGCCTAGTGAAGGCACATGGTCCAAATCCACCAGCTGCTCCATGGGAGGACGATGGACAATCTCCTCCCATGCAATTTACAGCCTCTGAAAACCCACTGGAGGGTCTGCTATGAGTCAGTTCTGATTCCATGATAACAACAATATTTTACTTTTAATAGGTTACAGCATAGTGTAAACTGACTTTTACGTACACTGGGGAAAAAATAGCCAACCAACTGAGACTCACATTATTGTGCTAAGTGCTATACTCTACAAAGGGCTGGAACTGACCCACAATACCTCCAAAGTATGCTTGCATTGGAACCAGACTCTGCTGTAGAGCCAGCTGGTGACTTTCCTATCCCTTTAACATCATGTATAGTGAAAAACAAATACAACTTACATGATAAGTTCTCTCATGGAGATTCCACCTTCCTTTAACATGGGTGTCACGAGTTCAGCAAGGTACAACCAAATATGGGGAATATCAATAGCCATGTCATCTGCTAATTCCAACGTTTCTGTAAAACTGGAAACGAATTGGGAAAAATTATGTGAAATGCAATTCAAAAGTTTAAAATTAGTTTTTAAAAAGACAATAAATTCAGTTCATTATCAGGTACTTACAAAGCACCTGCTGTGTGTTAGTCCTACTACTTGTCTGTCAGTTTGTCAAAATGTGAGGGCTTGTGTGTTGCTGTGATTCTAGAGGCCATGCCACTGGTATTTCAAATACTATCAAGGCCTATGAACCTCTGAAAAATCCTTGACTTGCCTGGGATAAAGCTTTCAGTCATGACTCAAAAATGAAATGGAATGCATAAAGTCTATATACCCTAGATATCAAGAAATGGACTAGTATTGGCCATTTTTATTAGACAGTCATATGTTCTACTGTATCAGGAATGACAAATGGAAGAACAGCACATACATGATCAAAAAAGAATATCTCAAGACGCAGTCTGAAGAACAATGCTGTCCTGGTATATCAATGGATACATAATATCCATACCCTTCAATAACAAGGAAGACCTGTATATAAGATTATTAAAATTTATGTAGCAACCACTACAACCAAAGATTATGAAACTGAGATTTCTGTTGGTTTTTGCAATCTGAAACTGACTTTGCAATCAAGATCCACTAATAAAAACTGATGATTAAAATGCAAAAGTTGGAAACAATGTTTAGTACTCAGACTACATGGCTTTCGTAACTGAGAGAAGGTTGAAGATCACATGACAGAATTTGGTATCATCAACAATTTATGTACCACAAACACCTGTTCTAAAACATAAATGGTGATCATATGTTTTAATTTCTCTAGACAGAACACAGGAATCACTATTAATATCATGATTATGTTATTATAGCTCTAAAGGAAAGTTAATATTAATATCATGATTATGTTATTATAGCTCTAAAGAAAAGTTAATAGTTACAGATTTTTTTGCTCAAAGACATATTTCTGTTAAAGTAAAATAAATGGAAATAAAATGTAAAGCAGAGAAAATACAAATACAAAACACCAGCAGTCTTACTTAGGCTGAAAATCATGGATATTAATTAAGCAAAATAAACAAACATACCGAAAAGTTTGTCAATTATTCCTACATGGGTTATAGCATATTATAAAGCAGAAAAACAAGAGTGAATTTAAGCAGTTCGAATCTACTAGCTAGTTCCATGAGAGAGAGATGGGCAATCTCCTTGTGTGATTTACCATCTCTGAAAACCCACTGGAAGGTTAGCTATGAATTGGTCTGATTTGACAGCACATAACAAGGAAACCAGAATGAAGGGAACAAAGGCAGACGGTACTTCTTTCTTTTCAGAGGGTTCCATACATAAATCAATAGTTGTTGTTGTAATGTGCTGTTGAGAAGATCACAACCCTCAGTGATCCTTTGAACAATACCTCTAAACTCTGCTGCATGCTAGGCCAGTCTCACTGTCTCTGACACACCTATGCTTATTACCTCTGTTACTTTGTCAGTCTATCCCATCTGCGGTCTTCCTCTCCTGCTCTTTCCCTCCATCTTTCCAAGCATGATGTTCTTCTACAAAGACTGATCTCTCTTGGCAATATACTCAAAGTATGTGAGACGGAGCCTTAAAATCATTGCCTCCAAGGAGCAGCTTGGTTCACCCTCTCTAGGACAGACCTTTTAGTTCTGGCAGTGCATGCTATGTTCAATACTCTTTTTCCAGCACCACAACTCAAAGACAGCAATTCTTCTTCTGTCATTGGTCATTGCTCAGCTCTCTGATGCATAACAGGTAAATGTGAAGACCATGGCTTGCATCAGGTACACCTTAGTCTCTAGACTGACATCACTGCTCTTTAGCACTCTGAAGAGGTCTCTGACAGCAGATTTTCTTTTCTTTTTTTTTTTAGAGGTTTTGTTTTGTTTTTTTATATATATACAAGACACATTAATCCATTAAATTTGAGGACACAGTACAAAAACAAAAACAGATTTTCTTAATGCAAGTTGTCTTTTAATTTCCTAACTGATGGTGCCAAAAGTGTTGACTGCAGAACCAAGCAAACAGAAATTGTTAATAATCTAAATCTCTACCTATCATGATGCTGCCAATTGGCCCAGTGGTGAAAATCTTCGTTTTCTTGATATTAAGATTCAATTTTTATCAGACTAGTCCTTGTGACCCTCTGCAACAAATGCTTCAGGGCCCTCCTAAATTTTGGCAAACTGTGTCATCTGCATAATGTAGGTTGTTCATGAGCTTCCTTTAATCCTGAAACCACATTCCTCCTCACAGAGCTCAGCCTCCTGAATGGTCTGTTCCACATATATAATGAAAAGTTATAGAGACAAGGCACATTCCTGATGCACTCCTTTCCTGATCTTGAACCATGCAGTGTTTCCTTGCTCTGTTCTGATGACTGCCTCTTGGTCCAAGTGTAGGTTTCACATGAGCACAATCAGGTATTCTGGGATTCCCATTCTCCTCAAGGTTAACCACAATTTGTTGTGATCCACACAAATGCTTTTGCATGGTCAATGAAACACAGATAAGACATTTCTCTGGTACTCTATGCTTTCAGCCAAGATACATATGACATTTGCACTGATATCCCTAGTACTATGGCCTTTTATAAACTCAGCTTGTAATTTTGGTAGTTCTGTCAATGTACTGTTCCAAAATCAGTAAAGAATTGTAATGCGAATCCAAAGACTGAGCCTCTCAGGTGACTCAAATGCATCAGCTGCTCCTCAGAGAGAAAAATGGGCCATCTCCATGCAATTTATAGGCCAAAACCTAATAGACAGATGGAATCAATCTTGGAGGATTAGTAGGAATAAGAAGGGAGGGAGAGGTTGAGAAAAAATTAATAAACAGGTAAATAAAGAGAAAGACAATGCCAACAAGGGGCTGTTGTTGGTATGTGCTGCTGACCTGGAATCAACTCATAAAAAACTGATCCTCCAGTGGCTTTCCAGAGGCTGTTAATCACATCTTTCTCCCTTGGAGTACCTGGGGAGCTTCAAACCAACAGCCTTTGGACTGGCAGTGAAATTCCTTACTCACTAGGCCACCAGAGCTTCCTAAGGGGCTGATAAGATATAATGAATCAATGGTAATTAATTTTTTAAAATAAAATGTCTATGAATGATTGTATGGAAACGCAGCATGATTTACACATCTTCACAAATTAAAAAAATTAAAAACATTAAAACAAGAACAGCAACAAACCAATGGAGTCAGTTATGAGTCAGTAGGCTCCTACTCAACAGAAACGAGGGAGGAGTGAGTGAGTGAGAGAGCGAGACCGACCATTTTCTAGGTAGAAAATATTTTCCGGCCTCTGAGTCAAACACTTCTTTTTTTTTGTTTTAATTTAAAGAGTGACCAGCTTTTGAGAAAGCACCAGACCTCATCCCATAGTGGCTGTACCATTTAACATCTGCACCAGCAGTGAATTAAGAGTTCCAATCTGTCAACCACCTTGCCAGCATTTGTCTGATGCTTTGTTGAACTTCGATATTGTTGCTGGAGTGAAATAATATCTCATAGTTGCTTTGATTTGCATTTCTCTGATAGCTAGGGATTCTGAACCTTTCTTCATGTGTTTGTTTGCCATCTGAATTTCTTCTTTGGTGAAGTGTGTATTTCTATTTTGTGTCCATTTTTGCAATTGGGTTGTTTGCCTTTTTCTTGTTCAGGTGCTGGAGTATTCTATAAATTTTAGATATGGGTCCCTTGTCAGATATGGGATTGCCAAATATTTTTTCCCTCAGTGTGTGGATTTCCTTTTTACCCTATTGGAGAAGACCATTTGACCCAGCAATTCTACTGCTGGGAATATACTCTAAAGAAACCAAAGCCTCAGCTTTAACAGATGTATGCACACCCATGTTTACTGCTGCAGTTATTCACAATAACAAAGGTATAGAAACACGCCAACTGCTCAACAACAAAAAAGTGTTGATTGAAAAATTGTGGTACATGCACACAATGGAACATAATGCAGCACTGAAAAACAGTGAACTTGTAAAATACTCCACAACATGGTTGAGCCTGGAAGACTCAAGTTGTATAAAATATCTGTCACAAAAGGATAAATACTGCATAACACCACTGTTACAAGGAGGTTTGGGGTAATGTAAAGATAATAAAAACTACATTGGATGTATAGATGAGGGGAAGGACTGTCTAAAAGGAAACATAATTAGGCATTATATGTATGACAGTAATCTGGAACAAGAGGTGCATTGCTAGGTAGACTGGGAGAGGGAGAAAACTGTCCGACAAGGAAGGAATGAAAAACCAATCTTTCTGTAAACTTTTGTTAATATCACAATAAAAAAAATAAAAAGAGCTACCACTAACACTAATGGTATCTCTTTGGAGACTAAGGTGCGTCTAATACAGGCCATGGTCTTCGCAATCACCTGTTATGCATCAGAGAGTTGGACAAAGACCAAGGAGGATAGAAGGAGAATTGATGCCTTTGAGCTGTGGTGCTGGAGAAGAGTATTGAGAATACCATGGACTGCTAGGAAAACAAACAGATTTGTCCTGGAAAGGGTTAAACCAGGTGGCTCCTTGGAGGCAAGGATTCTGAGGCTCCGTCTAACATACTTTGGACATGTTGTGAGGAGAGACTGGTCCTTGGAGAGGGACATCATGCTTGGGAGGGTGGAGGGACAGCGCAGGAGAGGAAGGCCCTCTATGAGGTGGATTGATTCAGTGACTGGGATAATTGGGTTGGGAGTGTCAGAGACAGTGCGACTGGCACAGGACAGAGCGGAGTTTAGGGCTGTTGTACATAGGGTCGCTATGAGTTGCAGGCGACTCGACGGCACATAACAACAACAACCACTAACAGGCAGGGTCATCTTTCTCAAACTTTATGGGCATTTACAGTTCAGCTACATTATTTAACTCTGGGTTTCATGAATCTGTAATGCCAGTTTTCTGGTCTCACAGCTTGGAATTATTTGACTTCTATTCACTGTACAAAAGCTCCTTTATTGTCCTCCCATTATAAGTACGCTTTCAGTTCCATTATAAGTACGCTTTCAGTTAGTTAATGGGTCACTGGATGTGACATAGTCTGGCTGGCCTCCAGATTTCCTCAGTTGATCAGTCTATCCTGCCAACTCATGTTTCGTGGGCTGGTAGTATAGATTAAGTTGTAGAATGAGTCCATATGACAACTGTGGCCATTGCTGTAGATTTTGTCTATATGCTGTCAATTTCAACTTATGTTACAATTAAAAGGTACCCATGTTCTTGTTTCATCTATTTCAACATGGGCCACTTTACAGTAAATTGGTCAAATCTACACAGCAATCTTTTGTCTATTTGCTAAACTGAACAACTTCATGTTGCTGTGACACTGCACACTGTTCCCTAGTCTTGTCAAATACCATAATGGTTACCCATTATGTACAGTGTCTGGACAAACTTCAGATTGAATTATGCTGGGAAGCAGGAGTGGCATCCACTTCCTAAAAACTAGATGCCTCTGGAAACTGTACAAACTGTTTAAACTCTACAAACTCTCTAAACTCTTTAATGTACAGAAATGACGGTAGTTATAGAACAGAGTTCTGTACAGAAATTATATCAGTCATAGAACAGAGTTTAGGTCTTTTGTGCAAAAGTTACTCTCAGTTGTATTCAACTTCAAGATACCTAAGCATTGCTAAGTGAAACTAGTGCTGTTATATCTGAAGGAAGGCTATTCCACTTTGTACATCACTGTTTGTCAATATGCAGTATGAAGAACCTGGGTTGCTGCCATTGGGGTGTCAAATACCAGAACGGCTTGCCAATGTGGACAGTGTTTGGTGGAGCTCCCAGTTGTAAAACAGGTTTGGAAGCAGGAGTGGCATCCGCTTCCTAAACCACATGCCTCTGGAAACGATGAACTTGATGAAATGATGACAATTATGGAAAGGCATTTGGTCTTTTGTTCAGTGAAATGTCGCTATGAGTTGTGCTGAATCGACGGCAATCAACAACAACAACAACATCATATTGGTCAAATCCATAATACCAATTTAAAAGAAAACACAACTATTTAGACTAAATACAAGATTCCCCTAAAGTAAGTCTTCAAGACAGTTTTATTTTTAAAGGTTTACAGATTCAAGTGTTTTTGCATATTAAAAAAAAAATCCTAGAATGTAGAAGCATCTAGGTAACTGTCTTTTATTTTTTTTTTTTAAAGATTCTTTTCCCATTATATTCTGTTCAAGGCATTTATTCCCAAACTAAGTTGAGAATCATAGTGTAAAGGAGAGAAAAGTGACCTCAAGAATGGGGTAACTGAGCACAAGAAGAGAGAGGAGGGAAAAGAAAACAAAACAAAGACTGCAACTTGCTCCCACGAACTGACAAAAATTAAAAAAGCTTTGAATCCATCAGTGTTCTTAGTCATCTCCTCCTGCGTCTTTCTCTCCTTCTTCTCCCTCATCATCATCTTCATCTTCCACCCCTTCTTCATATCTCCCAAACTTCCTCCTTCATCGTTATCATCTTCTTCATCATGCATATCTAGAACCAAATAGTACTGGGATGGATTCAGCAGACTTTCATCTTATATGACCTCTGCTATTTCATCGGCACTGCAATCAGAATGGTCAGTGAATCAAGTAAAGAAGCTCTCTGGTTCTTCCTGCTCGCTTTATTCTGTGTTTGTCTTGAACACTTCTTCAAGCCCTTTCCAGATTCCATTTGAGTTCAATAAGTTTTGAGGACAGATCACCACTCTCATTCAAATTAAACTCTCTGGAGAGAATTTTATTTTCAAAGTAAGGATTTTCATCAAAATAAAAATCTATTCTGTAACCTGATTTAATATCTTCAAATTCTGTTACTTCCAACTCTAGTCAAATAATGCAGCGCCTCTCCATCTTCCTCTCCAAACATTGCAGACACTTGTGATGGCTGGCAAATGCTGTTACCCCAAATTTGGGATTTTGACAATTGTTAGGCCCAGACCATGGCCAAGGGGGAGAATAAAGAATTAAAATATGACAAGGATGGTCTCCCCCACCTGGCTGAACCATAAACTACAATGGAATATCCCTCCTTTCCCTCCCTGAAGACCCTGTTATAAAACCCTGCACCAATTTACCTTGGGTGCGACTTCCCTGGTCTATCTCTCTCTCCAGCCAAATGAACCTCACCTGGGAGCTCCCTTAATAAAGCTGCCTTTCATCTTTCTTTCTCTCTGGTTCCTGCTCTCAAGTCTGTGACCTAACAGCGATCTTCCTCTTCTGAAAGAATGGTTGGTAGAGTTTGTTATATTTCTGTCCCACTATCAAAATCTCCTCACTGATTTGTTCATTAAGTCTGTTTATTTCATTTTGTTCTTCATCAGTATGTTCAACTGCTTCCTATTATTCTTTTCCTGCGGTCTCCTTGAGGCCCCTCGTGGTTGGAGTTGAGTTCCTTTTTACTGACTGGCCTCCAGCACCCACATGGCAGAGAGAAGGGAAGGCGAAGGGAACGGACAGGGATGGGCAGGTGGCTTCCTCTCATGCCACACATGGGGGCACTGGCTCAGACCTGCCCACCTCCTTCTGGCATTCGCTCTCCCTCTCCCTTGCTGCCCCTAAGAACTGAGCATGAGGGAGGGACAGAGGCAGGGTGAAGCTCCCCACTCCAGCTTAGGTAACTGTGTTAATGTCTTTATTGTTGTTGTCGTGTGCTGTGGAATCAGAACCCAACCATAGCTGACTCTCCAGCGGGTTTTCAGAAGCTGTAAATAGCACAGGAGGAGACTGTCCATCCTTCTACCTTGCAGTACAGCTTCTTACCACTAGGCCACCAGAGCTCCTTTAAAGTCTCTAGAATAATATTTACAAGCTTAAAATGTTTTGCATAATACATGCAGTTGGTTGGCTGAATGAAATGAAATATGAGCTACACCACATTTCTTGTTATGTAGTGACCAAGATACCCACAAGACTGCACTTTGGGTACTGTGATTACTATATACCCAAAAGCTTTATTTATTTTTTTTTTGGTATGGATCTAAAGTACTTAAATCTAAAGAATACAATGTATTGAAGAGCAACATAGTTTAAAAAGCTTAAGGTGCACCTGATTTAAGCCATAGATTTTTTATTTATTTATTTATTTTTTAAATTTTATTATTTTCGTGTGTGTGTACCGTCAAATCAGATCTGACTGGTACAGGAGGAGGTTGTCCCTCCTTCCCCGGCAGAGCATCTGGTGGATTCGAACCGCTTGCCTCTGGGATTGTAGTTGCAGGTACTTGCCACTAGGCCACCAGAGCTCCCCTAAGTCATAGATTTTTAAATATCTGCTATGCATTTGACAATGGATGAAGATGACAGAAGAAAGATCAATGACTTTGAGTTGCAGAACTGGAGAAGGGTGCTGTTGTGTCCTATGAACTGCCAAAAGAATAAGCAGCTATGTGCTGGAGAAAGTACAGCCAGAGTGCTCCTAAGGATGGTGAAGCTGTGTCTCACATACTTTGGGCATGTTGTTAGAAGATATTCCCTGGAAAAGAAGACCATGCTTGGAAAGGTGGAGGGTCAGCGAAAGAGAGGAAGACCATCAATGAGACAGACTGACACAGAGATGCAGCAATAGAATAAATTATATCAGAAATGGTAAGAATGGCACAAAATATGACATGGTTCAGAATTATTATTCAATGGGACACCAGGACACATACCCCACTCAAGGGCACTTAACAATGATGACACATATCTAAAATTTAATTAAGATATAAAATTTATCACGAGTTGGGAACAACTCAAGTGACCACCAACAAAAAAACTGGCTAAGTAGCTGTGGTATACACAGTGGAGTATTAGGGATCATGAAAAACTTATCATGAATTAGTGAAATACTATGCAACATGGATGAATCTAGAACAAAATAAAGCTGAGTGGCATAAGACAGTCTCAAAAAGACAATTATGGTATATGACCAATATCATAAAAAGCTGGTGGCCTAGTAGAAAGAAGGCCAAAAGCTGCTCTACGGAGAAGGATGGGCAATCTCCTCCCATGCTATAACTGCCTTTGAAAACCCATCAGAGGGTCTGCTATGGGTCAGTTCTGCCTCTATGGTACAAAATAACAACATCAAGGAAAGGTTTACACAAGGACAGATTCAACCTTGCAGGGATAATAAAAATTAGAAATGAGGGGAAAAGGGAGTAAACATTAATTCACCTGGCATTTTTTTAAGCTGAAGAAACTAAAGGACGAATTCAAGCCATGAGTTGCAATACTTAAGGGTGCTATGGACAGATTAGACTGGGTTAAAGGAAAGACAATAAATAAAAAGGGGTTGATTATATATTATAATTAATTAATTATATTATCAATGGCAACAGACATAAAATTTCTTTGAATGATTTTAAGAAAAACCAGTGTGATTTAAAACCTTCAAATAAAATTAATTTATAACATTTAATTAAAGAATGTGTAACAGAAATTTTCTTTAAAATACAGATTGGAAAAAAAGTTCTCTTCAGAACTCTGCTGTTATTGTCATTATGTAGGGAGCTCTGGTCAGAGCCCTGCTGTTGTTATGTGCTGTCAAGTTGACCATGACTCATGGTGACCCTGTTAACAGCAGCTCTGAACCCTGACCTGTTCTGAGCAAATCTCACTGACCTCGACACACCTACTCCTATTACCCCAGTTACTGCGTCAACTGATCTCACCCAGGGTCTTCTCTCGTGCTGCCTCTCCAGTCTTCCAAACATGATGTCCCTCTCCAAGCACTGGTCCCTCCTAGCAACATGTCCAAAGTACGTGAGATGGAGTTAAGAGTCTCTGCCTCTAAAGAATAACTTGGTTTCACTCTCTCTAAGACAGACCTGTTTATTCTCCTGGCAGTCCATGAACTTGAAAAATCTATGAACTTGGCAGCCCATTGAACATGACAATTCAATACCCTTCTGTAGCACCACAACAGAAAGGCTTCAATTCTTCTATCATCTTTAGTCATTTTCCCACTCTCTGATGCATAGAAAGTAATTGCGAAGACCATGGCCTGGATCAGGTACACCTTGGTCTCTAGACTGACTTTGCTTCTCAGTACTCTGGAGAGGACCCTGACAGTATTTCCCAGTGCAATTCGTCTTTTGGTTTCCTGACTGCTGATGTTAAGAGTGTTGATTGTGGAGCTGAGCATGCTCTAATTGCTAACAACCTTAATCTCTTCTCCATCTATCATAGTGCTGCCAGTTGGTCCACTGGTGGGAATCTTTGTCTTCATGATGTTGAACTTGAATTCATAGTCGAGACTACAGTCCCTAACCCGCTATTCTTAGGTGCTGTCAAGTCCACTAGATCTTACAGAAACCCTATGAACAACAGATTGGAACCTTGCCCTACTCTGGGCCATCCTCACAATCTGCACCATGCTCAAGTTCATTGTTGCAATCAACTCTATCAGTTCTTGTCACTGAAAGGCATCCTTCTTAGTGACCCTCTACTTTTCCAAGCATGATACTTTTTCCAAGGATGGTCCCTCCTGATAACATGACCAAAGTATGTGAAATGAAGTTTCACCATCCTTGTTTCTACAAGTAGCATTTTGGTTGCCTTGTCTCCAAGATAGATTTGTTTGTTTTATTTTGGCTGTTCATGGTATATTCACTATTTTTTGCCAATGTAATTCGATGCTATAAATTTTCCTTGTTCACTGTCCAACTTTCAAATGCATGTTGCTGTTGTTAGTTGCCATATGACCCATAGAGACCCTATGAACAACAGATCTGAACCCTGTCTTATGCTGTACCATCCATACTCCTATACTGTTCATAGGGTTTCCAGAGGCCTGTAATTTCAGAAGTGGGTGGCTAATCCTGCTTCCTACTTTGTCTTAATTGTTCACATGCATAGGAAGCAATTTAAAAATAACATGGCTTGGATCAGGTGCTCGTTAGGCTTTAAACTGGTATCTCTGCTCTTTAGCAGTTTGGCAAGGTCTTTGACAGTAGATTTCCCCAAGGAAACAAGTATTTTGAATTCTTGACTTCTGTTACTTTGGGTGTTGATTGTGAATCCCAGTAAAAAGAAATTGCTGATAATTTCAATCTTCTGCTGTCATGATTATGAAATCAGCCTAGAATAGACTGAATCAAAACTTTAGAGTTAATATTCTTCTATGCAGCTAATGTGGAGACAAGATCTTCAATACAAAGATAAGCATGGGTTGTTGAGGGGGAAAAAAAATAAGGTTTTTCATGTATAATTTACTTCATGATTTTTTCCCTCACAAAAAAGGATTTTTCCAAAAAGAATATTAGTACAAAAAAAGAAGCTTTTTCCTTAAGAGGTAATGCAGACATTTATATGCAAATGAGCTGAGGAGGGACCTCAAGTTTCCCTAAAGTTAAGGGGCCTCTGTTAACTTATCACACCAAAGACTAATAGTAAATACGATACAGAAAACCAGAAGATGGGGGAGCTCTGGTGGCCTAGTGGCAAGGAGCTGCAACTACAATCCCAGAGGCGCATGGCTCAAATCCACCAGATGCTCTGCCGGGGAAGGAGGGACAATCTCCTCCTGTGCCAGTCAGATGTGATTTGACGGTACAGTCACACAAAAATAATAAAATAAAAATTAAAAAAAAAAAGAAAACCAGAAGATAACCTTTATGCTCTACCATAATCTACAAAGTCCTATATAAACCAACCTATTATGTATAATCAACATATTACAGTAGGTATGATTTAAGAAATACTTATAAATACGAGTACTTTAAAAATAACTAATACCCAAGAGTTTGGGTATTACCTGTTTTATGGTAAATACTAACCCTTTAAAAAAGTCCTGTTTGCTGAGTTTTTCTGACTGCACCAGCTGATAGAGTAATTGACCCATGTGATCCCTGGTGATCTGACTCCTTTCCAGGGTAGACTCCACTCCCACTCTCACGAAAACATGCAGCAGGCCCTGGGCATTCAGCTCTTCAACACACTGCATGGCTTCCTGTTCAAACAACAAATAAAAGCTTACTTTAAAAACTACAAACCAGAATAAAAATAACATTATTTTATTTATTATAAAGTCAATAGAGAGCTCTTAAAACAAAATAATTTCATATTTCTTTTTCTGAAATACAGTATAGTGTTGGTATGTATCACTGAGTCAAGTATGGCCCTCTTAGCAACCCTTTGAGAAACATACCTGAGCACTGTCCTATCCTGTGCCATCCTCACAATCTCTAACATACTTGAATCCATTGCTGCAATCACTGTGTCAATCCATGTGGCTGAATGTCTTCCCCTCTTTTGCTGACCCTTCATCTTTCCAAATATGATGGCCCTTTCCAAACCATAGTCTCTCCTATCAACATGTTCAAAGTATGTGAGAGAAAGCTTACTTATTTTTGCCTTCAAGGTGCAGTCTGGCCACACCTTCTTCAAGACATATCTGTTCTTTTTACAGTCCATGGGTTGTTCAGTACACTTCTCTAATACCACAGCTCAAAGACATTGATTCTTCTGTCATTCTAATTCACTGTTCAGCTCTCAGCAGCAAAGCAAGTTACTGACAAGATAATGGCCTGAATCAGGCCCACCTTAGTCCTCAAACTGACATCACTGCCCCTCAATTACTTGGAGAGGTCCATAAGTGCAGACTTGCCCAGTGCAATAGATCTCCTGATCTTCTGTCTGTTACTCACAAACCCAATGGAAGGTCACTGGAAGTCAGTGGGCTTGGTTTGGTATCTTTAGAGCCAACTTTTTTTTTTTTTTAGAGCCAACTTTGTACCTATTGCACTAGAATGTAAGTCCTCTATAACAGAAGGACTTAAACTAATCTTCACTGCATGTAATATAGTATCTTCAGGCTAAAAAAAACCCTTAAAAAAACCCCAAATTGCCCTTGAGTTAATTCTAATTCATAGCAACTCCACAGGGTTGAATAGAACAAATGGATTCAAAGTGACCCTTCTGTTAAGCACAAGAGACCAACCACTACACCACCAGGGCTCCTTACTTCCAGGCAGTATCCTCTAAATTATAACTGCTTCTTTTAGACATTTAGTAAGTATACAACACAGACTAAAAACAAAGGTGTTAGGGACAGACTCACATTTGTGCTGTGGAGAATTTAAAAAAGAAAAAAATTTAAACAACTGTTTTTTTGAATGGACTTAACATAGACACTCCAGTGGACTTTGGAGGCTGTAAACTGCACGAGACTGCCAGTCTTTCTCCCTTGGAGCTGCTGGAGGCTTTTGGCCAGCTGCTGTAGTTACGGTAGCAGGGCAACTCCCCACAGACTATGCCACTAAAGCTCAAAATTTAATTAATATACACCAAAAGAACTGGGCACATTACAAGGCATAACACAAGAGTTCACATATGCTTTACTTTGTATTCTAGTTTATTATGGTAACTAATGATGCCATGGGAAAAAACAAAACACTTTTCCTTAGGGTGAATTCTTTTTTTCATTTTTTTCTACTAATTTATTTACAAAATCTAATATAAATTCGAACAAATTCTTTCAATTTTCCTCACCCACTCACTCATCAAATTGTACAATCCAATGATTAATCCTCTCATCTCCCTGTATATCCACATCCCTCTGCTTCCAGCCTCTCCTACCCATCCTGGATCCTTATACTCATTCTACAATAACAGTCTTATACAATATTTATCTGTGTGGGACTGAGATAGTTCACTCATCATAATGCTCTCCAGTCCCTCCCAAGTTAGGTAATAATTTACAAAGTTATTGCTCTTGCGTGCTGTATAGTATTCCATTGTTTGGATGTACCATAATTTCTAAATCTATTCGTTTGTGGTTGGATATTTGGGCTGTTTCCATATTCTTGCGATGGTGAATAATGCTGCTATGAACACTGGTGTACAATCCTACCAACAATGTTTAAGAGTTCCTTTCTTGCCATATGCTCTCCAACATCTATTACTTATTGCCCTATTATACTTTGTCATTCTTACTGTAGTGAAATGGTACCTCATTGTCGTTTTGGTTTACATCTCTCTCCTTGCCAGTGATTTGGAGCATTTCTTCATGTGTCTGTCTGCCATTCGAATATCTTTCTCTGTGAAAATTCTTCCCATGTTTTTGCCCATTTTGTAATTGGGTTATCAGTCTTTTTCTTGTGGAGGGCCATGGTGAGCTCTTTTAAGTATTTAGCCTGACACACTGATACTCTGAGATAAATAAGATAAAATGTATCTTCTGTTGTGAAGTTAGTGCCCAGCTTTGAAATTTGAATCTAATTTAAAAACAGTATGTTTTTGTTGTGTACCATAGAGTTGGAATAGACCCATGGCTGACCCTCCAGTATGTTTTCAGAGACTACATCTCACATACTTTGGGTACACAGCCAGGAGGGATAAGTCTTTGCAGTTGGATATTATGCTTGGAAGGGTTGAGGGACAATGAGGAAAGAAAGACGCTGGATGAGATAGACTGACAATGTAACTGAGGTAATGAAAGTAGGTGTGTCAGAGACAGTGAGACTGGCTTAAGATAGAACAGGGTTCGGAGCTATTGTATGACTTGTAGTTGACTCAATGGCACATAACAACAACAAATTGTAGAGGAAGAGATGGTCCAACCTTCTCCTATGGTGCTACTGGTGTATTTGAACTTTGCGTCTTCAGAACTGCAGTGGAGCTTCTAGTAGTAAGAGTTTGTAAACATTTACTTAACATTTCTGCATCTCGGTTTCTTTATATGTAAAGATGGGTGTAATAATAATAATAATATTATTATTATTAATCTCTGGAGGCTCTTATGAGGATTAAAATAACTGGCACATGTAAAATAAACAGAACGGCACTGTGATCTCTCAATAGATGTCAGATGCCATTACACAGCTCTGTGTGCCATTCTGCAGGCAGAGGTGCCTTGTGCACTGCCCAGTGCCATTCTTGATTCTGCTTCTTCCATAAGCAGGGCTGGCTAATGGGTCCTCCAAAATGTCATCTTACACCACAACAAGATAAAGGTAAATAACCCAGTTGAAAAATGGGCACAGGATATGAACAGACACTTCACCAAGGAAGACATTCAGATGGCCAACAAGCACATGAAGAAATGGTCAAAATCCCTAGCTCTAAGAGAGATGCAAATCAAAACAACTATGAGATATCGAGTAAGAATAGCAAAATTTAACAAACAGTAAATAACAAATGTTGGCAAGGCTGTGGAGAAACTGGAACCCTACTCACTCTTGGTGAAAGTGTAAAATATTGCAAACACTGTGGAAAGCGGTATGGTGTTTTCTCAAAAAGTTGCAAATAGAGATTCCATTTGACCCAGCAATTCCACTACTAGGAATATACCCCAAAGAGACCATAACCAACATCCAAGCAGATATATGTACACCCATGTTTATCACGGCTTTGTTCACAACGGCAAGGAGTTGAAAACAATCCAAGTGCCCATCAACAAACGAATGGATAGAGAAGCTGTGGTATATTCACACAATGGAACACTATGCTTCATTGAAAAACAAGGAACTCATGCAATATTATTCAAAATGGGTGACCCTGGAGGACATTATACTGAATGAAGTATCTCAGTCACAAAAGGACAAATACTGCATGGTACCACTGTTGTAGAATGAGACTGACATTGGGGTTGGGGTAAAACTGAGAAAAACTTGATAAATTATGTACACTGCATTGAAAGAGATGAGGGAGAGAACAGTTTAAAAGCGATATGATAGGGTATTATGGTTATCACAAGAGTCCAGAATTAATGTTACATAGTGGAGTGTTCTGGAGGGGGAGGGGATTGTATACCAATGAAAGAATTTTTCTTTTACTTTTCAAAGAGAGGAGCAAACTGGGGGAGAGGGGTGGGCAGGGAGAAAAGTGCAACAACGAATGAATGGAAATCCAAAATCTTTGTAAATGTTCATTAAAATTATAAAATAAAATTAAAAACAAAACAAAAAAAATCATCTTGTTGGACTTAACTGTTACTAAGGTTTTTGCCTTCCCATATCTTAAAGTGTCATATTTTCCTTCTTTGAAAGTGTTAGCCACTCACTGGCTTTGCAGATCTTCAGGTTATTTCTAGAGCCATATTCCTCTGCTTTAATCCATACTTTCTCTTTATTTCCATCTTTTTAAAGTTTTCAGTTATTTTTAAATTTCTTTTACACTTAGCACTTTCTTGAAGGAAAATAAGCTGTGCTGCCAGTTTGTAAGACTATCGTTCAGAGTCTAGGAAAGGCTACTAACAACATAGAATATGAGTATCTTTGATGGCTTCTTCCAGCTAATGTGTGTGTGTATTTTCTTTTCTTATTTTTTTAAGTGAATGATTCATTGTTCATTGTAATCTGAATGCAAATTGATAAAATAAATTGGTTTGGCAATCAACATTTCATATACATTCTGAATGTGAATCCAATATTCACAATGTAATAACACTCTTCCTATTTCCTCCCTGTAATTCTCATTTCCATTAATCCTTCTATCCTATCCTTTCCAGCCTTTTAGGAATTATTCTTGGGTAAATGTTATTCCTTTGGCTTTTTATAACCAGTTTATCTAAGGAGTGTTTATTTGGTGTTATTTGCCATCTTAGAAGTCAGTCTTAGTACCAATAGTCAGGAAAGAAGGAGACACATTGCATTGGGAAAATCTGCAGTTTGGGACTTCTCCAAATTATTGAGGAGTAATGATGCCAGACTAAGGTGCATATGATTCAGGCTATAGTCTTCCTGATCACTTGCTATGTATCTGACGGCTAGACAATGAATAAGGATGAAAAAAGAACTGATGTCTTTGAACTGTGGTGTTGGAGAAGAGCAATGAATATCCCATGGACAGCCAAAAGAACAAGCAAACATGTCTTGGAGAGGGTGCAGCTGGAGTGCTCTTTGGGGCAGGAATGGTGAGGCTTTGCCTAACATATTTTGGGCATGTTGCTAGGAGGGGCTGTTCCTTGGAGAGGGACATGATGCTGGAAGGGTGGAGGCTTGGAAAAGGAGAGGAAGATCTTCGACCAGGTAGACTGACACAGTGACTGCTGCAATGGGCTATTGTGTGTCAGGAAGTATGAGGAAGGTACAAGATAGAACAGAGTTTAGATCTGTTTTTCACAGGGTTGCTATGAGTTGTACTCACCTTGCTGGCACTTAACAACAACAACAACAACAACAACAAGCAGCTCCTGTATGTCTTCTCTTATAGATCTCCTAACATTAAACATAATTATAATTTAAGTATTTTTGGACTTACCTACTTATGATCTTTGCCAGTAAAGTGAGCCAACATGTCTATCCTATTCATTACTATCTTAAAATTGAGATCAGTTGAAAAACCAAATTCAAAGCTCATGCCTTGAAATGTCTTATTGCCTACCACTTTGTGCCTTAGTTTTCCACTCATGAAATAAGGAAATATAATTGTGTGCTATGCATCAGAGAGCTGGACAGTGACTAGGGATGATAGAAAAAGAAGTGATGCCTTTGAGCTGTGGTGCTGGAGGAGTGTTACCATGGACTGCTAGGAGAACAAACAGGTTTGTCCTGGCGAGAGTGAGACCAGGTTGCTCCTTGGAGGCAAGGATTCTGAAGCTTCGTCTGACATACTTTGGGTATGTTGCAAGGAGGGACCATTCCTTGGAGAGGGATGTAATACTTGGGCAGGTGGAGGGATAGTGCAGGAGAGGAAGATCCTTGATGAGATGGATCAATGCAGTGACTGGAGTAATGGGAGTAGATGCATCAGAGACAGTGAGGTTGGCACAGGATAGAACAGGGTTTAGGGCTCTTGTATATAGGGTCACTCTGAGTAGCAAGTGACTCGATGGCACATGAAAACAACAATGTGAGTTATACTCCAAAGTTTGTAAAGGCTATATGCCTCTCTAGGGTCTGAATCCACCACTTGCTCCATGGGAGAAAGATGGGACATTTTCTACTGTTTGACTTACAACCTCAGTAAACTATTAGAAGGTTAGCTATGAGTTGTTTCTGACTTGATGGCAATATATAACCAAAAATGCACATAATTACACATACTGGTTTTTGTACATTAACATGAAAGCCACTTTGATTTTCCTACAGTGAATATGAATTCCAAGGCTCTCCTTCTTCTACTCAATCTGGTGACCTATAGTATCAATTTAAGAGTATCTAGAAGAAAGCTGCAGGTTACTTTGAGACAGTCATCCCAAGTGCATTAGAGGACCCGTAAAATTCTGCCACAGAAGGAACAATGATCCATAGTCAGAAAAGTTACTGCAGCTTAAACGGCAAACCCTTCTTGTTCAGGACTGTCATAGCCACAGTTTGCAAAAAGTGCAGTTATTGATTACAGGCCATGGTCTTTGCAATCACTTGTGATGCATCAGAGAGTTGGACAATGACTAGGGAGGATAGAAGGAAAACTGATGCCTTTGAGCTGTGGTGCTGGAGAAGAGTATTGAATCTACCCTGGACTGCCAAGAAAACAAACAGATTCATCCTGGAGAGGGTTAAACCAGGCTACTCCTTGGAGGCAAGGATTCTTTTGGACATGTTGTAAGGAGGGACAGGTCCTTGGAGAGGGGCATCGTGCTTGGTAGGGTGAAGGGACAGCGCAGGAGGGGAAGACCCTCTATAAGGTGGATGGATTCAATGACTGGGGTAATCGGGATGGGTGTGTCAGAGGCAGCGCGACTGGCACAGGATAGAGCAGGGTTTAGGGTTGTTGTACATAAGGGTCGCTAAGAGTCGCAAACGACTCGAGGGCACATAACAACAACAACAGTGTCAAATAGATGTACATTCCTGAGGTCTTTTATCTGTTGTAGCTTTGTCTTTTTTCTTTTTCTTTTTATTACATCAGGTATATTGCCCTGTAAATTGTGATAGTGGTACCAGGAATAAAAAATTAAGGAATTTTTAACTTTTTTTCTTTTTTTTAAAAAAAGAGTACCTGAAAGAAACACGTCAAGTTTAAACAAGTGAACTGCATAGTTTTGGATTACTTGCTCTAACTCCTGTCAGTACACAATGAGAACTGATCCACAGAATCATCATCAAGAAACATCAAGACTCTTAAGGCTTTCTAGTATTGTTGCCTTCTCTAATAAACATCTCATTTACCTTAAAATCATTAATAAGTAGGAATTCATCAATGATAGATTTGGACTTCCTCTTAATCTCCTCTTCTGACAATGCAGGCTTATCAGGGGCTGAAGTTGCTGGAATTTCTGGTTTAGCTTTAGTGAAATGAAAAAAAGTGAAAATGACAATTTAGAAGGCAGAATAGTAAGTCTATGATATTCACGTTTTTTCTCAGCAGACATATTAAAATAATACAATCTGACAAAACAAAACAATAAAAAACAAAATTCGGAGTATTTTGGAACAGGCATGCACTAAGAAACTTTACAATCTACAACAATAAAATTAATTTAAAGACAGACTACATCTTTATAACTTGAGGTCTGTTGTCCTGTTTTATATTTTGTTCCTTTCCATTGCTTGGGCAGTACAGAGAATATAAAGTCTCACAATCTTGCACATAGTTTAAACCACATGAGTCTTTGACATTACTGCTTTTCTTATCACAACTTTGCTCATGATGTCCTTGCTGTCTGGAATATTCTTTCCATTTGCCCCTTACCTATTCTTCCCTGAAAATCTATTTAATTTCTACTAGGGTCGCTATAAGTCACAAGTGGCTCGATGGCATAAAACAACAACAGTCCTTAAGATCTAAAGAAATCTTTGGCACACACACAACTCCCTCCAGTTCTAGATATCTAGATAGTTTCTTCCTTAAGTGCTGTCTTAGAACTATGCTTCTTTCCATCATAGTATTTTCTTGATTTGTATTTATAGATTCTCCTATTAGATACTTTAACTAGGGTCTTTCTGAACTAGTAGACTAAAGGCTGAGAAAAGGATTATTGAGTGTCTAGCAATCACTACTTGTTCAGTATGCATTAAGTGAATGGGTAAGACAATAAATATATATAAAGTCAGGCAGCTAAATTCCATAATTCAAATACATACAATATATTTTAATGTCCCGTTCATTCAAATGGTAGGGAATAGGGGTCAAGAAATCAAAAGATAGGTTGCAGTGGGAAAAATGTGCCATCAAGAGCTTTCAGCCAAAGTGCTGAAGAGCAATGATGTTAAAGACTAAAGTGTGCCTGATTCCAACCCATGGTATTTTCAATTACTTCCTGTGCATCTGAACACTGTACAATAAAAATGGTGATAGAAGGAGAATTGATGCACTTAAGTTATAAAGAGTTGGAAAAGAGTACTGAATATCCCATGTACTGCCAAATAACAAGCAAGACCGGCTTGGAGGAAATACAACCAGGGTTCTCCTTAAGAGGTAAGGATGATCCACCAGATGCTCTGCTGGAGAAGGGGGTGCAATCTCCTCCTGTACCAGTCAGATCTGATTTGACGGTACACGTAAAATAATACAAAAAAAAGAAAAAAAAAAAAGAGGTAAGGATGGTGAAACTTCATTTCACATATTTTGCATATGTTGTTAGGAGGGGCTAGTATTTAGAAAAGGAAATCATGCTGGGAAAGGTGGAGAGTCAAAGAAAGAGAGAAAGACCTTCAACAAGATGGGCTTACACAGTGATCATAACAACGGGCTTGAGCGTATCAGAAAGAAGGATGGTGCAGGATAGGGCAAGTCTCAGATCTGTTGTTGACAGTGTGGCTATGAGTCACAGTCAACTCATTGGCACCGAACAACAACAACAGTTTGTTAATATTCTAAAAGTTCTAGCACAGATAAGAAAGCTCTATGTTTGTAAATCTAGAAGATCTGAGGTCTGTAATAGATGGGAGAAGACATTTCCAATGATCCTTGAAGTTCATTTAGACTACAGTTATTAAAAACAATTTAAATAGTGAAGCAAATTAGAAAGCTGTATAAATGTTATCATTTAGAAGCATTACTTAAGTTAAAAAGAAAATAAAATACCACTTCTTGAATTCGTTTTGATTAAAATATTATTTAAGATTATTATTTAAAAGATGTTGAAAAGAAATTTAAATTTTGATCACTATAAATATCAGGGAACGCTGGAGGTATAGCTGGTAAGGAGTTTTGCTGCCAACCTGGCAGGTAGTTTGAATTCACTAGTTGCTTCATAGGGGAAAGACAGGCAGTCTCCTCTGGTGTGATTTACAGGCTATGAAAACTTGCTAAAGAATCAGCCATGAGTCAGTTCTGACTTGATGGCACAAAACAAAAACAATAACATCTTTACTACCATCAAATCTAAAACCTTTTAATGCTTTAAGTACTTACATGTATCAACATTCTCATTTAATTTTTTTAATAGCCCTATAATGCAAGTACATTTATTTTTGACCACTTATTAAATGAGGAAACTGAAACAGAGAGGTTAAACACATGGTGCAATTCCTAGGGCATGATCTCAACTGGTCTTCAAAGTATATAAATGTTGCTATTGGTCTTACATTCTGAATAGTCACATTGATCCAACAGGCAATGTAGAATTCTCTCACTGGGTTTCCTAGTAAGTTATAATTTACTTTTATTTAGTTTATTGTTGAGAATATGCACAGGGAAATATATACCATTTAAATAGTGTCTTTGTGTACAATTCAGTGACATTTATTAGACTCTCAGAGTTGCACAACAATTCTCATCCTTCTTGCAGGATACTTCACTCCTCAGTACTGTAAATCCACTGTCAACTAAGGTTTCCCTCTAATTTTTCAAATTCTGTTGTCAATTTGATCCCATATAGATAATTCTTGAGAAAGTACAAAGTTCAAGGAAGATAGTCTTTAATAGTTAAGCTGCTGTCTGATTTAAAGGGTTTAAAGTTAAGCTACTATTTGGTTTGACTTCAGGGGATATTGTTGCTTTATAATTTAAAGATTATCTCTGAGTAACAGTTTGTGAGGTTCATCTAGCCTGCAAGGCTCCAAACAGTCTCAATTCTATGAAAATCTGCAATTTTGTTCACTATTTTTCAACTGTTGACTAGGATTCTTCTGTTGAATTTTGCTCTAAATGTACAGTAATGACACTGGACTATCCTCCTGGAATTATAAGTAGGTTTATATTGCCAAGCTTTTGGCTAGCAGCTCAGTGCTTCACTACTGAGCCACTTGGACTTCTTAAAATAGGCTAAATGCATACAGAAACTACTGGGATTATCAAGGAAGATGAAAACAACAAATGACAACTGATGTCTTTACTTAGGTTTGTCTTCAATTACATGACAATTTGCAAACATTTCATGGGCTGCTCTTCGTACATGTGCTACAATCATTCAGTGTAGTGATAGATAGCAGGGAGCTCTGGGTGTCTACTGGTAAGAAGATGCACTGCAATCCCAAAGGCACAGGGTTCGAATCCACAAGCTGCTCTTCAGGTGAAGGGTGGGCAGTTCTGTACCATGAGATAAACTGCCTCTGAAAACCCACTGGAGGGTCAACTATGAGTTGGTTCTACCTCAAAGGCACACTACAACTAGAACCACCACATAGAGTAAGAAGACTTTATCACCGTGACATTATAGCAAGAGATAAAAATTTGTAACTTGCTGAGCAAGCTATAGATCTAAGGAATGAAGACTTAGTCATAAAACAATGAAGGAGCCTTTTAACTTCTACAGGGCCGGTAGGTGTGCTGCAAAGTTCTCTCAGTGGTGCACATGTTTGCTTTTCACTGCCACTAATGTAAAGGTTACTGGTTCAACTCTACCCACAGAAGAAAGACCTAGAATGGCAATGAGTTTGATTTTTTGGTTTACATATGATGCTGTTATTTATTGACTTTGAGATCTACTCAGGCACAAAGCTTCTTTTGTATTTTTCTTTCCAAGTTCAAGGCCCAAACTTTCAGCTATCTGTTCATATATAGTCTCTCACCTGACTCCCTTGTTTTAGTTCGGTCTGCCTCAGCACTGCTCCTCTCTACATCCATGCCTCCTGTTAACTGTTTCACAGTCTCCAGCATCTCTCTCCGTTGCTCTTCTTGAGACTGATTGTCTAATAGATCTTTACTGCTGCCGCCCCTCATGAAAGTGTTCGGACAAGCTGGAGCAGACGGAAGGGGCTTATCATTCTTCTCTCTGCCCATGCTTCCACGACTTCAAAGAAAAAGACAAAACAAAACCACACCACATTTAAAAGAAAGATGACTAATATCTGCTATATATTAAGTTAGTTAGAAATTTCACTAAGGATATGATTTACTCTCTCTGAAAACCCACTGGAGGTTCAACTATGAGTCAAGTCCAACTCAACAGTACTTAACTCCACCATGATCACCACCACATACTCCCCTAGGGCTGTCTGGGTGGACCTGGATTTCTTAAGGAGAAAACTGTTAGGAATCTGCCATATATGCTACCTATCTCTTCCATCCCATATCAAGTCCATCACTGATTTATGTTCCTGTTTTGGGAAACTGTACAATGAGAAGTTTAAGGAGGGGAGCTGGAGAGAGAAGAAATCAATTACACTAAGTAGAGAAGATAAAATAAATGGAGATTTCTGACCATAGGGATTATAATTGTTGTCTATGTAGATATGCACGTATTTGAGAGGTAGAAAATGAGCCATATACAGACACGCTGACAGAGAGAAAAGCCTTGAGTAAGCACAGAGAGCAGGATTCTCACCTGGTTAAAGTCCTTCGTGAATCAAACTCCAAAGGTGTGGATGATGTGGACCCTGAGGGTGCTGGGGGTTGCAGAGCAGAGAATCTGTTTAAACTGGAAGCACTTGACCGTAAGGCATCTACAGATGTTGAGGATTTAGAAAAAAATACAAATCACGTGGCTAAAATGCAGACTATGATTTACTTGTGTCCTTGGTGTGGGGCCCGAGACTCACAGTTCTAAAAACAGCCAGGCAGTGCCAATCTGACAAACAGGGTGTTAGTGGGAATTTGTATGTAAAATAGAAATCTTCACTCATCATAACCATTTACTTCTTTCAAAAGAATTCAAGTACTGGTTTAGGTTGTAGGAGAAGAAAGGAAGTAGGCAGAAAGCAAAAACAAGATACTGTACTTGTAAAAACCTAACCAGTGCTATGATCCCATGGATCCAAAATGATAAGTGTGCATTTATGTAAATACAGTTACGTTTTGCTTAAAGTCCATGATATGGTCTATAAAATAGGACACTGTAAGATTTAGATATTGTACGAACACTATATTATATACAGGTAATCCATGGAATACAAACAAGTTCTATTTTTAAATCAAACTTGTACATAATATGAAACAAGGAAGTTTTGGTGGCTTAGTAGTAAGGAGTCACACTACTAACAGGCCATTCAAATATACCAACTGCTCCAAGGGAGAAAGACAGGCAGTTTCGTCGCATGTAACTGACAGCCTATGAAAATCCACTGGATTTCAGCTTTGAGTCAGTTCCAACTTAATGGCACGTAACAATGAAAACAACTATGTAAACTGGGACTGTTAGGTACACTTTGGTTTTCATTTCATTTAGTTGAGTATTTGTCTTAACTCACCACTGACGGCTGTTGAGTTAGTTTTAACTTATAATAACACTTTAGGATAGACCAGATCTACCAATAGAGTTTCTGAGATAGTAAATCTCTACGGAAGCAGAAGGCTTCAACTCTTTGCTTTGGGGAGGTCACTGGGTTCAAACTACCCTCTTTCCATTAACTTCCCAATGATTAACCTTCTGTGACATCATCACTTCTTGTATTTATTTTCTTAGTATGAGTATACCTTTCTCTGCATAAAAAACATTTAGGAAAAACTTTCCAACACTTAAGATATTTAACATAATAAGACAGTAATAATAATGTTTTGATGCACACTACAAATTAGTACTCATTTGCTAATATGAACTATTGCTTGTACCTTGAATATTTTAATATGGTCTTAATAGGATTTCTGACCATAGACATATGCAGTTGAATGTTGCCCTAAAACACATTATGAAGTGCATGACTGGCTGTAATGAAATTTTAAAAAGCCAAACAAAAAAGATAAAATTATTTAGTAGAAGAGAAAATATGACAAGAAAGTTACCAATGAGTTTGGTTTTATTTGTGGATTTTTTTTCCTTTGGAATTGCTTATTTAGCTATTAAGGAAAAATGTTTCAGTTCTAAAGTTAAATCTCTCTGAAATATCCAACTATTGTGAAAAATTATGAAAAATATTTCAATTCAATTTTTCATTCCTTTACCATTTTAAAAAGGAAAATTCTTCTGAGGATTAGTATATTTTCCTCAACTTAATCAAGTTTCCTTTTAGTTTGCTGACCCAGTAATTTGATAATACTGTGACCAAAACAAAAAAAGAAAACCTTGAGAGATTAAACTCTAAAGGAAGTAAGTTAAGAAGGAGGTAAAAAACTAATGAAAGTAAATTTTAATTTTTAAAAAATATCTAAGGATCCTTATTAAGGAAGATATCCTCACAGAATTTCCTAATTTCTATTAGTAAAGGAGTATTAAGAACATCAGTAAAACTCTGGGCATGATTAAGTAAAGCTTTTCCTCATATTATTATTAAACAGCTGTGGTAACTGCCTTGTATGGTGAATTATAACACACTGTATTGAAGGTTATCAAGAAGGTAACTCCATGCTTACCAGTCTCACTTGCCTTTGCCCCACCACTGCTGCCTTTTCCCCAGCTGCCAAGCTGTGCTTTAGGTACAAGCTGAATTTTCTCATCAATTGTGGGCTGTAATATAAGTGATCAGAAGTTAAATATAGGCAATATTCTGAAAGGACTGTGCAGCTCATTTTTCAATGCAACAGAACCAGTACTAAAATTTTGCTTGGAGTGTCATTTTTTTTAAAATTTTTTTTTAAATTTTTTTATTATTTTTACGTGTACCGTCAAATCAGATCTGACTGGTACAGGAGGAGATTGCCTCCTCCTTTTCCAGCAGAGCATCTGGTGGCTTTGAACCGTGTATCTCTGGGATTGCAGTGCAGTGTCGTGCCTTGGAGTGTCATTTTTAAAAAAAAAAAACAAAAAACCAACACAAAACCACATAAATTTAGAGCTGTTCTCCTGTGAGCCCTGAAGCACTTCTTTGGAAACCAAGGTCCATGAAAAACATGTCCTCCTATTTAAGATGTTCTGTCTAGCTGCTACATGTAAGCAGTTTTTAATGAGTCCTCTTGAACAATAATGTCTAATGAATTAAAAAAGAAAGGAAAAACAATATATAAATATGATAAAATTAGTTCAAAAAACATATCCACATGATGGTCAGAAATTAAGCATGCAGAAACAGGCAATAAACACAAAAATTTTACATTTCAGTAAAAACCTAAAAACACTAGGACTAGGTATGGGGAATGAGATGAATGAATGAAAGGATAATAAGGAATTTCAGTTTGGGATGATGAAAAAGTTTTGGAAATAACTAGTGGTGGTACACAACATCATTGTTTTTTGGTGAAACATTCTTCTAGATTTTGTAACCCTGGTATGTCCACTTGCTGTACAGAGGTAGCTCGTGGTTGCTGTGAAGCCAAATACTGTTACCCATGGTGGTGGACAGTGTTTGGTGAAGCTTCCTGATTAAAACAAGCTTGGAAGCAAAAGTGGCATCCACTTTCACAAAAGCTTGCCTCTGGAAACCCTATGAACCTGGAGAAAGGACGAAAGTTATACAAGAAGTGTCCAGGACTTCGTTCATAGGGTCGCTATGAGTTGCCTGTGACTCGACAGCACTTAACAACAAACAACAATCACAGAACTGTGTGTGTATGTGTATACTATTGTTATATGCTGTCAGGTTCAAATCCACTCATAGCTGACACTCCAATAGTTTTTCAGAGGCTGAAAATCACAGGGGAGGAGATTGTACACCTTCTTTCCAAGGAAAATCCTGTAGATTAGAACCACTTGCCTTTGGGTTGGTATGCAACTACTTACCACTAGCTTACAAGAGGTGCTCTCTTTCTCTACATCAACTACTCATGTGTGTTTTCAAACTGAAGCTGAAGAAAATGAAAACAAATCCAAAACAACCAAAATATGACTTTGAATCTATCTCATCTGAATGTAAAAATTATCTCAAGAACAGGTTTGAGCCACTGAACATTAACAATCAAAGGCCAGATGAGATGTAGCATCAAGCATATCATTCATAAAGCAAGCAAAAGGTCACTACAAGAAAAAAGAAAAAAATCAAAATGGATGTCAGAAGAGTCTGAAAAATATACTAGAACACCAATAAGCCAAAACAAAGACTAGAAATTATAAATAAAAGAGTTGAACAATTTCAAAGAAATTGTTTTCGCAAGAAGATAAAACAAAAGGATAATAAAATGTGCAAAAAGCTGGAATCAGAAGGTAAGGAGGGAAAAATTCATTCAAATTATTCAAGCTGAAAGAACTGAAGAACAAATTCAAGCTTTGAGTTATAATACTGAAGGATGCACGGTCAAAATTTTGAATGATTCAGGAAGCATCCAGAGAAGATGGAAAGAATATACAGAGTCTCTGTACTAAAAAGAATTAGCTGACATAAAAAAAAAAAACTAATGATAATAAAATAAAAAGTTCAAGCTTCACAGAGGCTTTGGGAAAAAATAATGCTCCAGAAATTGATGAAGTATTAATTGACACACTGTAACACACAGATGAAATGTGGACATGCCAAGAAATCTGGAAGACAGCTCCTTGGACAACTTATATGAAGAGATCTAGAATTCATTCTTTCCCATTCCCAAAAAAGGTGATCCAACTGAATGTGGAAACTATTTAACAATGTCATTAATATCACATGCAGGTCAAAAAAGATCATGAAGATTAAAAAATGGCTAGAACAGAACATCAGCAGAGAATTATCAGAAATTCAAGCTGGGCTTAGAAGAGGCCATGGCAGTAGGGTTATCACTGCTGATGTTACTTAGATCTGGGCTGAAAGCAGAGACCACTAGAAGAATGTCTATTTATATTTTAAGGATTGCAAAGATATTTGTGTGGATCACAATAAATTATGGCTAACATTGAGAAGAATGAGAAACTGAAAGCACTTAATTGTGCTCATGTGAAAGCAATGCCTTAACCAAGAGGCTGTTGTCCAAACTGATCAAGGGAACACTGGATGATATAAAACCGAAGTGTCCATTAAGAGTGTTTTGTTTCTCCATATCTATTAATCTGTGTGGCATCAGGATCTGTGGAAGATTCATCAACAATCTGCATTATGCAAATGACACAACCCTGCTTGCTGAAACTGAGGAGGACGTGAAGGCCTTGCTGCAGAGGGTCAAGGACTGCAGCCTTCAATATGGATTGAGGCTCAATATCAAGAAGACAAAGATTCTCACCACTGGATCAATTGGCAGCATCAGGATGGATGGTGAAGAGATTGAGATTATTCACAGCTTTAGTTTGGTTGGCTCCACAGTCAACACTCTTGGCATCAGCAGCCAGGAAATTAAAAAATGTATTGCGATGAGAAAGTCTGCTATTAGGGACCTCTCCAAAATACTGAGGAGCAATGGTGTCTCTCTAGAGACTAAGGTGCACCTGATACAGGCTATGGTCTTTGCAATCACTTGTTATGCATCAGAGAGCTGAACAATGACTAGGGATGATAAAAAGAGAATTGATGCCTTTGAGCTGTGGTGTTACTGAGTACTGAATATACCATGGACTGCTAAGAAAAAGAACAGGTTTATCCTGGAGAAGGTTAAACCAGGCTGTTCCTTGGAGGCAAGGATTCTGAGGCTTCATCTGACATACTTTGGACATGTTGCAAGGAGGACCAGTCCTTGGAGAAGGATGTCATGCTTGGGAGGGTGGAGGGACAGTGCAAGAGAGGAGGACCCTTAATGAGATGTATTGACTCAGTGACTGGGGTAGTGGAGGTAAGTGTGTCGGAGACAGTGATACAGGCAACAGGACAGAGCAGGGTTTAGGGCTGTTGTACATAGGGTTGCTATGAATCAGAGGCAACTCGACAGCATATAACAGCAACAACAACATCTGTATGTTTGAACAAATCATTCAAGAAGCTAGACTTGATGAAGAAAAACGTGGCATGAGGATTGGAGGAAGATTCATCAACAATCTGTATTAGGCAGATGACACAATTCTGCTCCAGGAAAGTGAGGAGTATTGGAAGTAGTTGTTGCATAAGATCAAGGCCTAGAACTTTCCAAGAAGAATTTACTTTTCAAAGAGAAGAGCGAACTGGGGGGTGAGGTGGGGGTGGGGAGACGGGGAGTGGGACAGGGAGAAAAGGGCAACAATGAATGAATGGAAATCCAAAATCTCTGTAAATGTTAATTAAAATTAA
>NW_006399778.1:11095692-11100172 GCF_000299155.1 Elephantulus edwardii | reverse complement strand
TGCAATACAATCCCAAAGGCATGCAGTTAGAAAACACAAGATGCTCTGTTGAAGAAGGAGGGACAATCTCCCCCTCCTGTACCAATCAGATCCAATTTAATGGTACACACAGAAAAAATGATAAAATAAAATAAAAAAAAATTACATTTCAACATTAAAAAATACAAATTTCCACCACTGGGCCAACAGGTAAAAGTATGATAGATGGATAAATAATTATATATGATTTCATCTTATGTGGATCCACAATCAATATCCTTGGTACCAGCAGTTGAGAACTCCAAAGATATATCTCATTGGGAAAATCTGCTATAAGGGACCTCTCCAAAGTACTAAAGAGTAATGATGTCAGATTAAAGACTTAAGTGTGCCTGATCTAAGTCATGGTCTTCCGAATCACTGGCTATGCATCTCTCTGAAAGTTAGACAATGACTAAGGATGACAGAAGAAACAATGTCTTTGAGCTGTGGTGTTGGAGAAGAGTACTAACTATCCATCCCATGGACTTCCAAAAGAATAAACTGGTCTGTTCTGAAGAAAGTGAAATCAGGCTGCTCCTTGGAGGAAAACTCTGTCTCATATATTTTGGTCATATTCTCAGAAAAGGACATCATGCTTGGAAAGATAGAGGGTCTACGTAAGACCCACAACAAGGTGTATTGACACTGGTGACTATCATAATGGGCTGAAGTACATAGGAGACGGTGAGGATGGAAAAGGATAGGGCAAAGTTCAGATCTGCCTATTCATGGGGTCACTATGAGTTGCAGACAACTTGATGGCACCTAAAAATATACCAACCTCCCTCCCTCTCTCTCTCTCTCTATATATATACACACACACACATACACATATATATGTATATATAGAAATAGTATATAAAACTAAGCACACATGCACAAAGACAGAAGAGAAGGAGAAAGTAAGGAAGTAGGACAGAGGAAATGAAATATTGAAATATTAATCATAAAAATATGGGCATTAAGTCTCTTCATCTTGCTCAGATTTAACCTTCCAATTACAAGTTTGGTACAATAGAATTGTACTATAATGCACATTATCATAAAATAAAGATAAAATATAGATGCCTTTCCATGTAATATCCTTTCCATGTATTGCTTTCTATTTATGGTGAATCTATTTAATAGTTTTGAACATTTTTTTACATGAAGACATTTCTTTTCTTCATTTATTACATATTTTAAAGTCTTCACATAGTTATTTTTCCCATCCATTTGCTGGTATCTGCTCCCTCCCGCTCTTCTTCTCTCCCTGCCAATCAACCCTCAGCACCTGTTTCTTTTTGTCTCCTTCCTCCTTCCCTTGCCCCCTGCCCCATTTGATCAATGACTGCAATACAATCTGCAGTAAAAAAAAAAGATACTACAGGTAAAAAAAAAATAGTTCTCTTTTGGGGGCTACTTATATAGAATACCTGTAATTATCTAAACACAAAAAGTTTATGAATCAATTTATATACCTTTTGAAATATTAAGGTAATGTTGGAAGTTTGATATGAACACTCTGATAGTGTCTATGCAAGAACTATAATATTCTAAAACATTACGACTAAATATTGCTACTATTCTCAAAGATTACTTGAGCTGACATTGGAAAAGTTTTGTGCTTTATTTTTGTTTTTCTTTTAAAAAACAAGTACTATTTTACTTTAAGCCTTTTTGTAATAATAAATATATTACTTGTAAATGAAAGAATATCATCAGATACAATAGCCAAAGTTCTTTGGTCAATATCTCCCAAAGTCTCTATTTTTGTAGAAAAAGAATAGCCCAAACAAATATAAAAATAAATAAGGCACAAATTGATTAATTAATCATAGCAATTTTATGCTATTATTCTTTGGTTCAATATAATACTACTTGTTCTTTTACATTTTTTTAACTTATTATTATTGTTATTAATTTTAATGAAAATTTACAGAGACTTCGGATTTCCATTCATTTCCATTGCTGCACTTTTCTTCCTGTCTTCCCTTCCCCCACCAGTTCACTCTTCTCTTTGAAAAGTAAAAGAAAAATTCTTTCATTGTTATACAATCCCTCCCCCTAAGTTTACTCCACTGTGCAGCCTTCGTTCTGGACTCCTGTCATGACAATAATACCTAATCACATATCCCTTTTAAACAGTTTTCTCCCTCATACATTATTTATTCCATCTTTTTCAGTCTCCCCCCAACTTTTTAAGCATAAGGTTTTGGTTAAAATGGTTTCTGGCTGAGGAGGGTGCATGGGAATTGAGTAGTGGAATGGAATTCCTATTCTGCAACTTAAACAACCAGAAGAGTGTTTACGAGATGCTAGAAGACAGAAAGATCCAGAAAGCCATCAAAAGACATTTATGGGGGGACTCTTCTACATTACAGCAACACTTTAAAAAACCAGGAAGAAGTCAAAGATAGATACAGCCCATGTTCTTTCAATATTTTCAACTCTTCACGTTTTTCCATTATCTTCTTTCATTTGATAATGTCACATTAACTTTAAAAGCTTATTCTATTGGCAGCTTGCCACTTTCTAGAACTATGGAAAATTTGTTATAATCCAGGGTCAAACCAGACTTGCAAATGATTTGCTAAACCCAATGGGATGTTTTGCACTTTACAAAACTGAACCCAGCCTTTATACATTCTCCAAAGTTACTGATCTTTCTCACAGTCATTAACTAATACTGTTAAACACATCTCTCAGGAGAAACGGCTCATGGATTTTTCAATAAAAGAAACCAGAGTATATGAAATATTTATCATAGACTGATTTCCAGTAGGCTTTCTGTTACTTCTTCTAGGCTGTGGATAGGGCAAACCCACTAATTCCTTTCATAGCAAGATTTAAGCAGGTAACTACTTCTTTTCCAGAGCTAAGGTTAAAAGCTTGCAATTGTGTGAGCCAACAGAAAGAGCTTTGTTGTTATCTCTCTTCTATAATGTAACTAAGAATTAATGTAGTTAATAATTAATAGTTATTTCCTTTTGCAAACTCTCACAAAAATAAAAAGGACATAGCAAGAAAAGAATGTAGCATAGATTGATAAGATACTGACTTGCAAAAAACCCTACCGTTCCACAAAACAATCTGAGGTGACTGGTGTTTTCTAACTGCTGTAAATGATTTTTTAAATGTCACACTTACCTTAGTGATTTTCAGGAATTTGGAGGGGTCAAGTACTCGACTGTTCTTGGCTCCTTGCACAGTGTTCCAACCACCTTCATCCACTCTCTGGACACCTACAGAGAAAGCAGAATAAGCTCTTCTTTCATCTGTCTTTTTCAACTCAGTTTCCACTAAAACTTAGAGAAAAATGAGCAAAGGAGTTACAGTAGCATTGCTTCAGCCTCTTTAACACCCACACCCACAGCTGAGAATATGCACTCTGCTCAAACCAGACCTTTTATGAAATGTTATTAATCTATAAAACACAACTGAAACAAATGGAGAACTCAGTGATGGATAGATAAGGAAGGGTGAAATCTAGTCTTCATAGCGTTTTGAACAGAATATTTGGGAGAAGTCAGATGTAAATTTTTTATGCCTAAATTTAGTTTGCTTAATGGTGTCGAAGAACACAAGCTGGCTTTGCTCCCCCTCCCAGAATCGCTTCTGAATTCTTTCAGCAGCTCAACTCAAGGACTTGACATCTTTTTTCTCACATTTCACACTCAATTTATCAGCGAATCTTGTCAGTTCAACCTTTACAATATATTCAGAATCTAATCCCTTCTAATCACCATCATCACCATGGGCTTGATTTAAACCACTAATACCTTTCCTGAATTACTCTAAAAACCTTCTCACTGGTCTTCCTGCTTTCACACTTACACTCAAGTAATCAATATGATGATGGTGTGTGCCATCAAGTAGATTCTGACTCTATATTAAAGAAGAGAACTGGCCCACAAAGTTTCCGAGATAAATTTTTACAAGAGCAAATCACTAGGGTTTTTTCTTCCATGAAGTTGGATAGAAATGCATTGAAAATGATAACTTTTCAGTTGGCAGTCAAGTGCTTAATGATTGTGCCACTGGGGTCCCTTCAATATGATACTAGTAATGTATATTGTTGTTAGGTACCATCAAGTAGAGTATGACTCATAGTGACCCCATGAACAAAAAATCTGAACCCTGTTCCATTCTGCACCATCTTCATCCTTCCTGATACACTAGAGTCCACTGTGGCAGTGACCATGTCAATCTGACAGTCTTCCTCTCCTTCGTCAACCCTGCATCCTTCCCAGCATCATGTCCCTCTCTATAATAGCCCCTCCTTGCAATATGCCCAAAGTATGTGAGGCCAAATATAGGTAAGAACAAATCATTTCTTTGGTAAAAACAAACCTGGCCTCTTTTCATCTCATTTAAATAAAAAGAGATTACTTATAAAAGGCAAACTTTAAGTAAACTGGCCCTTAGCCCCCTTTCAGACTTCATCTTCTACTACTTCTTCCATTCTTTTTTTTTTAAA
>NW_006399778.1:11083384-11095592 GCF_000299155.1 Elephantulus edwardii | reverse complement strand
CCCACCCCCAATTTGCTCCTCTCTTTGAAAAAGCAAAAGAAAAATTCTTACTCCTTCTGTTCTTGATCTTAACAGTTAGCAACAATGATCTATTGTTCTTTGACAATGCTGTTTCAGGGTCTTTGTTCTTGCTGTTGTAGCTGTTGTGAACCTTTCAGTCAAAACCAACCCACAGCTGACCCTCCAGTAGGTTTTTTAGAGACAGTACATCACATGGGAGGGAATTGTCCAGCTTTCTTCAGCAGAGCAGCTGCTGGATTCAAACTGTGTGCCTTTGGGATTGTAGTACAGTTTCTTATCACTAGACCACCAGTTCTTGCTCTTACTTTTGTCTAAAATCCTATTTCCCTGATGCTCCCTGACCTGCTTCTAGTCTTTGCTTAAATGCTAACAACTTGAAGAGGCTCCCCAAATCTCCCTGCTTAATCACAACCTCTAACCACCAAGCATTGCACTTCCTACCCCCTCTCCCTGCCTTACTCTTCTCTTCAGACTACTAAGTGATAAATTCTTTATTTCACTTAAATAGTTGTCATTTGTGCCAAATAAAATTTAAGTCCCATGAGGCAAGGGCCATTTCTCTTGTTAATTGATGTTTGGTCCCATCAAGTTAACTACAACCCATAGCAAACCTATGTATAACAGAGTGACCTTGCCCTATCCTCTACCATCATCACAATCTTTAACATGCTAAGGCCCACTGTTTAAATCACTGTGCTGATTTACCTCACTGCAGGTCTTCCTCTCTTGCACTGACCTTCCACCATTCAAGCGTGGTATCTATTTCCAAGGACAGCCTCCTCCTGACAGCATGCCCATGTGAGATGAAGTTTTACCACCTTTGCCTATAAGGAACATTCTGGTTTCATTTACTCCAGGACAGATTTGTTTGTTCTTCTGGCAGCCCATGATACTTGTCCTCAACACTGAAATTCAAAGCTATCAATTCTTCTTTGTTTTTCCTTATTCACTGTCCAACTTTTAGATGCACAGGAAGCAAGTGAAAAAGATTATGGTTGCTCTTTGGCACTTTAAAGAGATCCTTGAAAACATATTTCCGTATGCAATGTCTTTGTTTCTTTTTTTAGCAGAAGTATCTCCCTATCTCATGTAAAACTGGGCTTCTGTTTGTCCTGGCTGGTCTGACTTGAGATATTTGCCTTCCTCTGGCTGATCATTTGAAAACTACCTGAATTTGGACACAAATGCTGAGTCAGTTCCTTTTAAAAAAAACCAAAACTCTAAGATACGCGTTCACCTCAGTGAGAACATATCTCCACAAAGGCTCCTCTATTCCAGTTGTCCTGAACCAGGTGGATGACTATTTCATGAGTGTATTCTTTGGCCCAAACATCACCTAGTAAAATTCTGAAAGCATTTTTTTAAAAAAAATGCAACATGTGTTTTGATTTCTTGACTTCTGGTATCTTGGCCTTGATTATGGCTTCAAGTAAAATGAAATAGCTGACAAATTCAATCTTTTTGTTGCCTATCAGTCCTATGGTGAGGATTTTCATTTTCTTGATGTTGAGATATATTGAAGGTTGTGATTTCTGATCTTCCTAAGTGCTTCTAGTCTTCTTCACTTTCTGAAAGCAAGGTAGTGTCATCTATATATGTTGGTATGTCTTCCTCAAAATCTGTTGCCACATTTTTTTACATGTTTAAAATATAGTCCAGCTTTTCAAATAATTTTCTCAACATATATATTGAATAGTTATGGTGAAAGGACACAATACTCATGCACACCTTTCCTGATTTATAAAATGATAGGCACTTAATAAATATGTATTAAATAAATGGCTGAAATATTAACAAACTATATTATATATATATATAATACATTTGTTCTTTGGAGGTAAGAATGTGAGGCTTTGGATCACATACTTTGGGCATGTTGCTAGGAGGGGCTACTCCTTGGAGAAAGACATGATGCTAAGAAGGGTGGAGGACTGACAAAGGAGAGGAAGACCCTCAACTAGGTTGACTGATACAGGGATGGCTGCAATGGACTCTTGTGTGTCAGGAAGTGAGAGGATGGTACAGGACAGAACAGGGTTCAGGGTCACTATGTGTCATACTTGACTCATTGGCACCTAACAATAACAATATACTTATCATTACTGTCAAGGCAGAACTGACCCACAGCTGACAGAGGCAGTAAATCACATGGGAGGAGAATGCCCATCTGTGAATTTGAACCATGTGTTTTAGGTTGGCATTGCAGCTCCTTGTCACTAGGCTACCAGAGCTCCTTTTGAAATAATAGTGCTTTGAAAACTTATGAATAATAGAAGAACATTGTTGAATAGCTGAAGGGTCTGAATATGAGCCCCTCAGGTCGAAAGACTCTAAGAAGATGAGGAGAAACAGCTGCAAACATTCATTAGTAATCAGAACAAGGGATATATAAACTCTGAATGTATGAATCTAGGAAAACTGAAAGCTGTAAAAAGTGAAATAGAATGCATAAATTACATCTTGGGAATTAAGAGCGTTGGGATGGAATGGTACTGTCCATTAAGAATCATGATTTACAATTCTGGAAAACAAACTGAAGAGGAATGGTATGGCAGTCAACATAAAAAAGACCATTTCAAGATCTATCCTGAAGTAAAATGATGTGAGTGATAGGGCTCTATCCATACATATAATAAGAATGACCTGTTAATCCAACTATTATTCAAATATACCAGCCACTAAAGTCAAAGATAAAGAAACTGAAGATTTATACCAAATTCTGCAGTCTGAAATTGACCAAATATGCAGTCAAGGTGTATTAATAGTTGATGACTGGAATGCCAACATTGGAAACAAGAAGTAGGGCAGATAATTGGGAAATATGGCCTTGGAAACAGAAATGAATTTTGAGATCAAATGCTAAGAATTTTGCACAACCAATAATTTGTTTATGTCCAATACCTTTTTTATAAAAGAATAAATAAAAGGTGACTACATACATGAACCGCACCTGATGAATTACCTAGGAATCAGACTGACTAAATTTGTTGAAGTTCATTCAGATGATGAGTATTAGCAGTCAAAGCAAAGTTAGGAGCTGACTGTGGAACAGATACATTACTTATGAGCAAGTTCAAACTGAAGCGGAAAAAAAATGAAACATGTCCACCAGAACCAAAGTATGACCATAAGTCTCTCTTAAAATGAATTTAAAAAACACCTCAAAAACAGATTTGATGTACTGAATACTAGTGTCTGAAGAGCGGAAGAGTTGTGAGATAATGTGATGTAGGCTTAAAAGTTGGCTTTTTTTTTTAAGCTATTACAGATAGTCCCTTCTGGTCTCCAACTACCTTATACCTGCAGAAACATAATCCTGCAAATCATTAATAGGTGCGGGACTAGGATGAGATAAAGAATGTGTTTACACACAGCAGCAAGACTTGCGGCAAGCAAGACGTGTAGTGGCAAGACCTGAGGGAGAATGGAGCAAGATCCTGTTGGTGAGACCCTAGTGATGGTTTTGGAGAAACTGTGGCAAAATAAAAGCAGAGGAGCCCTGAGATAAAGGCCACAGTTAAAGGTGTTTGCTGTTCTTGCCAGATGCTTGAAGGAGAAGCTGATTTATAACTTTCTAGATGCTTGTTTGCTTGAAGGCAACCTTGCTGAATGATTTGGATTTGAATCCTGAACTGAAACCAGAGCCTGGACTAATTGAGGAATTGTGCCTTCCAACTTGGACTAAAACCTGTACGTGGTTTGGGCGATACAGTTTGCCTTTACCACTCTCCAACTTCTTTCCCTAGCAAACACCATTGTTGGTATGAAAACTGTGAGTCTATGAGTCAGCAAATAAATGAAAGAATGTCTTGCTGTTGGTGTGGCTCTAAGAAGTACCATAGGGCTGGGCTATGAGCTCCTTATCTGCTTTCTACTCTGAGGTGGTGAGGGGCTGTGCTATTCTTACTTTCTCTGCCTCTTTCAGAGAGACGCTCAGGACCCTGTGCCTCTATGTCCCATTTTCTACTACTCAGATAGATGTTGTTGTTATTGTTGAGTACAATCGAATTGGAAGTGACACACAGCCAACCCTCCAGTGCATTTTCAGAAGCACTTAATCATCCATGAAGAAAGGAAAAGGTCATAATAAAACAAGACAGACAGACTAAAGTGGATATCAGAAGAGAATCCGAAACTTACACTAGAACATAGAGGTCAAAACAAAGGGTAGAAAGGCTTAAAGTAAGAGGGCAGCACAGAAGATTTCAAAAGGCAGCTCAAGAAGAAAAAAAAGCATTAATAAGAAATGTGTGAAGAGCTGGAGCTAGAAAACCAAAAGGGAAGAACACACATTTCTAAAGCTGAATAAAATGAAGAACATGTTCAAGACTACAGTTGTAATACTGAAGGATTATAAAGGCAAAATATTGAATGATGCAGAAAGGAACAAAATATAGAAAGAATACAGAGTTACTGTACCAAAAAGAATTGGCTGACACTGAGCCAACCATTCAGCAAGCAGCACCTGATCAAGAGCCAAAGGTGATGAGTAAGTTCAAGTTACACTGAAAGCATTTGGTAAAAAGTAAGGCCCAAGAACTGACTGAATAAAAACTGAGGTGTCTCAGGAAAAAGATGCAGCCCTGGACATGCTCCCTGGCCTATGCCAAGAAATGTGGAAGACAGATACTTGGTGAACTCACTCACTTGAAGAGATCTGTACTTGTTACCACTCAAAAAAAATGGTGATCCAACAGAATGGAAATGATCTAGCAATATCATTAATATTACATGTAAGTGTAAAATCTTTTTGATGATTATTAATAAAGGGCTGGGAAAAGGGACAGGGAACTGCTAGAAATTCAAGCTGGATTCAGAAAAGGTTATGGTATAAGGAATATTAATGCTAATGTCAAATGGGTTTTGGCTGAAAGCACAGAAAACTAGACAGACATTTACTTGTGCTTTTTTGATTATGCAAAGGTATTTAACCATGTAGATCATAAATTATAGCTAACATTGAGAAGAACGTGAATTCCAAAATACTTAATTGTGTTCATGTGAAAACTAGACACTGATCATGAAATGGTTGTCCAACCAGAACAAGGGAAAGCTGTGTGGTTTAAATGTGTCAAGGTTGTATCTTTTCTCCATACTTATTCACTTTGTATGCTGAGCAAATCATGTGAGAAGCTGGACTCGATAAGGAAGAATGTGGCATCAGGACTGGAGGAAGACTTATCAACAATCTGCATTATGCAAATGACACAACCTTGTGTGCAGAAAGTAAAGAAGACCTGAGCAATATCATGATAGCTAGAGAAATGACTGAAGTTGTCAATAGTCTAATTTTATTTGGATCCACAATCAACACCTATGATAGTATCAGTCAAGAAACAAAAAGATGTGCTACATTAAGAAAATATGCTGTCAAGGATCTCTCCAAGTAATAAACTACAAAGATGTTAGTTTAAAGGCTGAGTCAGTTATGTCTGATTCAAGTCATTGCTGTTGTATATTGTCGAGTCTGAAATGACCCACAGCTGACCCTCCAGTAGGTTTTCAGAGGCATTTAATTGCACAGGATGAGATTACACACATCTTTATCCTATGGAGCCTTGGTATATCCAAGCTACAGTATTTTCAATTGCTTCCTACACATCTGAAATACGTGATAATAAATAAGGACAGTAGAAGGGTTGATGCCTTTGAATTGTGGTGGTGGGGAAAAGTAATAGCTCCACAATCAACACTCTTGGTACCAGCAGCCAGGAAATTAAAAGACAAATTGTGATAGGAAAGTCTTCTGTCAGAGACCTCGCCAGAGTACTGAAGAGCAATGACGTCAGTCGGGAGATGAAGGTGTGCCTGACCCAGGCCATAGTCTTTGTAATTGCATGCTATGTGTCAGAAAGCTGTACAATGACTAGGGATGATAGAGAAATGATGCCTTTGAGCTGTTGGAGAAGAATATACCATGGACTGCCAGGAGAACAAATAGATTCACCCTAGAGAGGGTGAAACCAGGCTGCTCCTTGGAGGCAAGGATTCTGAAGCTTCATCTGACATACTTTGGGCATGCTGCAAGGAGGGACCAGTCATTGAAGAGGGACATCATGCTTGGGATTGTGGAGGGACAGCGCAGGAAAGGAAGACCCTGATGAGATGCACTGACTCAGTGACTAGAGTAATGAAGGTAGGTGTGTCAGAAACAACAAGGTTGGCTCAGGATAGAGCAGATTTCAGGGCTATTGTACACAGGGTCACTATGAGTCGCAAGCAACTTTATGGCACATAACAACAACAACTACCAAAAAACCAAACACATCTGTCTTGGAAGAAGTGCATCTGGAATGCTTCTCACAGGCAAGGACAGTGAAGCATCTCACATTCTTTGGGCATGTTGTTAGGAGGGGCCAGTCCTTGAGAAAAGACATGATGCTTAGAGTGGTAGCAGGTCAGAGACAGAGAGGAAGACTTTTGACAAGACAGATTGACACAGTGACTTTAAAGCGGGCTTGAGCATGTCAGAGAATGTGAGGATGGTGCAGGACAGGTCAAGGTTCAGATCTGTCATTCATTACTGAGCAGTAACAGGTTTGTTCCTTGCTTATTCTTATGATTATTATATCCTAGTTCTCTCCAGTTGCTTTTTATCTGTGACTTGTCAAGACTCTTTACTTCCTTAGTTGCATTGATTTCTTCCCTTCAGTTTTGATCAACCATAAAAGCCGTTAGTGGAAAAGCACTGTGGTGACACTCTGGTACTATCCAGGGTGAGGAATATGAGTTAAGTGTACTACGTCATGAAACATAAAAATACTCTAATAACAACTTCTCATAACAAGCTCTACTGTATCTGTGATAAACGATGAGAGACAGAAAGAGCTGCCATCAATTGCCTCCAACTTACACAACCTTAGGTACACCAGAATGAAAACTTCCTGGTCCTAGGAGTCCATCTCTATGGTTACTGAAGGTCTTCCACACCCTTACTGGCTCTCTACATCACCAAAAATGATGTGTTCCTCCACTACTTGTTACCTCTTTATGACATGTGCAAAGCAGACAAGCTAGACAGTGTTCTAACTTGTCAATGTTAGAAAATGTTGTAACTCTCATGGTTTTTACTAGCTCACTGGCTAATTTTTAGTGATAATTTCAAGGCCTTTCTTCATAGTCTAGTCACTCCACTGAAGGCTCTTTACCATGGCTGATCATCCTGGTGTTTGCAATAACAGTAGCATAGCTTCTAGCATCATGGCAACACACTAGTCATCATAATATTTGATAAGTGACAGGTGGGTGGTGACAGATTAATAACAGCGAATTATTATAGAACATTTACGATGTGCCAGAAGTTATGCTAAATTCTTTACATATGTTACATAGTTTCATACTCACATAGATACTTTGTTCTACAGACTAAGTGACTTATGTAAGGTTACTTAGGAAATAGAAGAGCTGAAATTCAAACCCAGGTATTTGGTTCCACAGTCTATGCTCTCAACCATTATACTATATGACAAAGTCACCACTTGAGGTACTTAACTATCATTTACATGTCCTATAATCATGTCAAAATAAAGAAATAATCATTTCTCTTCTGAAAAATATTTCATCTTCTAAATGCTCGTAAATTTTCCAGTGGACTATTTTCTCAGGTATAAAATGCATTTCATTTCATTTTTCAAAGTCTCTGCATTGGGTTAAGCTAATCTGCCCTTTAAAATCCAATTCAAAGACTCCTTCCTCAAAGAAATATTTCCTCCAAGTTTCTCTCTTCTCTTAGCTGAATAACCTTAGTGGAGAACATACTTCATAACTAATGATGTTTAATATTTGCTTGACAAATATTCTCTGTATTAATTTTGCCATCCAGATAAACTATAAGCTTTTAAAGGGGAAAGTTGGTTTCCATAGTGTGATTTTGGGGTTTTTTTCCTTCTTGGTCTATTTTCATTAATATTGAGAATATCTAAGAAGTTTAATAACATTTTATTGGTTACTGGCTAGTAGTTAAGGAAATACTTAGTTCAAATTAACACTCTTTTCTTTGGGTTATTATTTTTTTGTCCCATTTAACACCAAAGAGAGAATGTCGACATAACTTCCCTCTAAACTTTCAATTTCTCTAAAGCCTCGCATACACAAGCCCTCACCTGGTCTTCTCTTCTCTTTGGTCATGAGCTGCTGGACCTTCCTTTGCTCTTCTTGTTCTTCTATTTTAGCCTCTTTGTGGATCTGTTCAATAGTTTTAGGGCCTTGATCTGCTCTCCGAGATACCCAATTACACTATAAAAATAAGAAATAAAGTCATCAACCAGATGGTAATAATTAAAAAGAAAAAGAATTAACTTTTACAAGTCTATTTTATAATTTTCATAGCTGAAAAATAGAAAATACCTTAAAAATTGGTACTATAGCAGTTTTTAAATCTCTTTTTTGGTAGATGGTACTCTGTGCGGTTTATAGATGAGAGCTAAAGAATTAAATTTTTATCAGCCATATGCTGAGCATTCCAAAAGACAATGGATAAAAAGAACAAAATAAGTAAAAGACTGGCTCAAATATACTTTATTGTTATAATTTATACTTGAAAAGAGGAGAAAGAAGAATAATCAAGAAAATAAAGATTCCTTGGTCCTGCCTTAATTCATTGTCATGCCTATGTAACTCATATTACATTCATGGGATTTCTTAATTGAGGAGGATTATTATTTTTCTCCCTTCTGTGTCCTAGTTTTGATATCCTACACTAAGTGCCATGCCAAAAAAATCACAGCGGAAGATACTCATGACAAAAAAAAAGTTGTCCCCTTGTAATGAAATCTCTCCATTCCCATCTAACATGATAGAACATGGCTCAAATCTGTTCTTAGGCTGGCTATGAGTAGTCAGCTTGGTGGCACTGAACAGTAACAGCTACATTTCCTGCTCAGTTTCAATATCCAGTATTAGTGGATATGATTAAATGGATAGGTGAAGACGTTTTTATATTTATCTGAGTTGGCTTAGAGGAGGGGCTGGTAAACATGTCTCTATCAGAATGCAAATTCTGGTCAATTGCTACTGGTTATGGAGTATCTTGAGCCATCTTCAACACCATTTGGCCTGGGAGCAAAGAGAGGGAAAAAGTGAGGCCTGCATTAATTTTCTCTGGTTTAGAGTTGGCAACAGTATGTTCCTTGTTAAAATTTTAAAAATACCCCAAAACCCAAAAATACAAGGTAGTAGTGGTAAATCTCAAATCCTGGCCTAGAGGAAAGAGAGTTGCTTTTTTGTTATGTGCCACTGAGTCACCTGAAACCTATAGTGACCCTATATACAGCAGCTCTGAACCTTATTAGGTGTCATCAAATCAAGGATGAATTCACGGCAACACTATGAACAACAGATCTGAACCCTGTTCTATCTTGTGCCATCCTCATCATCTTTGATATACTTAAGTCCAGTAATGCACTAACTGTGTCACTTCATCTTGTTGAGAATCTTCTTCTCTTTCACTGATCCTACCTTTTCAAGCACGATGTCCCTCTCCAAGGAACAGCCTTTCATAGCAACATGCCCAAAGTATGTGAGTAGATGCCTCACCATCCTTGCCTCCAAGGAGCACTCTGGCTGCATTTTCCCCAAGATATATATCTTTGTTCGTTTGGCATTCCATGAGATCCTTCTTCAACACACAACTCAAAGGCATCAATTCTTCTTCAGTTATCCTTATTCATTGTCTAGCTCTCTGATGCAAAGCAAGTGACTGAAAAGACCATGGCCTAAATTAGCTGTACTTTAGTCCTCAAACTGGCATTACTGCTCCTCTGTGATTAGGAGAGGTCCCTGACAGCAGACTTGGCTAATGAAATACGTTTCCTGTTCTCTTGACTACTGGTACCAAGGGTATACGTGGTGGAAAGGCAGTAGTGGAGAATTAAACTCAACTTGAACATCTCTCATGTGCTAAACATGTCACATCATTATCTCATTATCACATTATGTTAAACTGTTAAGGTAAATAACTCTAATCAGAGACTAAAGACAAGAAGATAAAATACATTTATTGGAAAAATGAGGCTTTGTGATTCCTTAGGGTTAACTTAAAATGCTTGAGTTAAAAAGTTTGAGTTCAGAACTGATGACTTTAAACCTAAAATATGGTTTGATAGAATAAGGAAAGAAACACATTAACACTGCTCTCTCACAGAAGTTTGCCAACTTGAGCTCTGAAAGGTCTTGAAACAAAAATATTATGCTCTTACAGACATAAGAACTACAGCCCTTTCCTTCAACTCAATTACTTAAAAGAGAGTAGGACAGGTTTGCAGTAGCTCTTTGAACTTACCAGCCTTAGGTCTATCACATCTTGAAGCATGAATCGAATCCTAGATGATGTTTTTCTTTCTTTCACAATTTTCTCCATTTGATTAAAGTACTGGTCCATACGAGGCTGAAAGAGATAAAAATATTAGTATTTCTGGTTAAAGAATTAAAATGTCATTTTTCCCCATACAGATTTTTTTAAAAGCCTATGAATAACAACTGGCAACCAAAAGATAACGTGGTATAACTTTTTAACCAAGTCTATGCTGTTCCAATCCAGACTTCCAAGCAGTTGGCTGTGGTCATGTGACTAAGTTCAAGCTGAAGGAACATAAGTGGAAACAGCCTTTGGTAGCTCACTGGAAAGTTCTTATGACAGAAATGCCTGTATTGTTTTCCTATCTTCCCACTTTTTCTGCTGAGAAAGATAAGGACAACCTTAGAGATGATAGAATATTAGGTGGAAGTTTCTAAATTCTTGATCTTTGAGCCACAAGATCTTTACCATCCAACTTTTGTTTATATGAACAAGAAATAAACTTCCTTCTTGTGCAAGCTACAAGAGCTCTGTCTGAACAGTGTGTAACCTAACAGGCTAGTAACTGAAAGGAGAAAGATGGGTTGTCTCCTGTAAAGATATAATATACTTAGAAACTTGTCAGAGGGTCACTATGAAACAGAATCACATTGATGGCAGTGGGATTTGGGATGTCCTGTCCCGGCTAAACAGAAAAGTGGCTCACTGAGGTGTGACATTTCTTATATTATTTCTTCAAAGCATTTCTAATTTCTCCACCAATAAGACTCCACCACTAAATACAGACATTTCTTCACTTTTCATTTGGTTATTATGTTATGTCAACATTTTAAATAATTTTTCATGTTATAGTTAGATAACTATTTTAATTAGCTAAAATGTAGACTTCTCAAGAAAGCTACTGAGGCGATCCAAAATAGTGGCGGAGGCAGAGACAGCGTGGTGAGCTGCGGGAACAGTGAACCACTTAAAGCAGGACCATTATGGCCTTCCACAGACTTCGGCTTATTGATAATTGAACACTTAAACAGTTGATGACTGGCCCTCAGTGAAGATCGAGGCTCAACAACAGGAATTCAAGGATTCCCAAGGAGAAATGGGTGAGTCTCGTGGCTCCCAACACTCCCCCCGCAGAGCCCGAGCAGTGCCACACAGCCGCTGCAGCTCCATGAGGCTTCCACAGCCGGAACGAATGGATTCCCTCACCCAAAATGGATTCTGTGCACCGGCCCTCCTCAAGACTGGTATAGCGAAGCTACAACACTGCCGCAAGGTGGACTTGTTCTGGAGAGAATTCTTGGAGCCAGGATGGCAGTAGTGGGGGAAGTGGGTGCTCCCATGCAGCGGGGTGGGGTGGCCACCAGCGCTGGGGGAGGGGTGCACGCCCTGCTGGCCGCCTGCGTAGGAAGTGGGGGATGGGATGCATGCCTGCCATCTGCAGGTTTGGGTTTCCTTGGACAGGCCAAAGAAGACGATTACCTATAGAATGGATTGCTGAAAGTAAATATGAGTCTGATGACCTTAACAGTGGCAGCTTGCACAAGAGGACCAACATCCTAAATGCACCACATATTTTGTTCTGTTGAATGTTTCTGCCAAAAGATGGTTAGATCTGGGGGGAGTCTGTTCACAATTCTCAGGTTCCCTTTATCATATATAAAGGGAGAGGGCAGTGACACCTACTTCAAAATATAGTATGCCACTTATGGGGGGGTAAAAGTGGCAGTGCTGGAAGTGGAAACACTATCCTTGACCACAGAGTGCTCAGTCAGGCGAGGGGACCAGACTGGGGTAGGGGCAATTGAAGGGGGAGTATACCAGCCAATTCCTGGGGGTGTTGCCCTGCTTGGGGTGGGCTGCCCTCGGCCTGTGGCTCGGGGCGAGCCATTGTGG
>NW_006399778.1:11075107-11082593 GCF_000299155.1 Elephantulus edwardii | reverse complement strand
AAAAAAAAAAAAAAAAGAAAGCTACTGAATCCAGTTAATTTCTCTGCCAATCTCAAGTCTGGTACATGGTAATTTTTCTCCCTTTATGTCTGTCCACAATTTACTGCATATACAAATGACCTGTGAAATAATCACAGCAGAAGGGAAAAAAATGACGAACACATAATTTGTACAACCCACAAATCAGCTTTTTTATTATTTGACACCCTCCTTTATCTCTAATTTTAAAACAAATCTGTTAAGAAATTTTGTGGCTGGGAGCTCTGGTGGCCCAGTGGCAAGAAGTTACACTACAATTCCAGAAGTACATGGTTCAAATCCACCAGATGCTCTGCTGGAGAAGAAGGGGCAATCTCCTCCTGTACCAGTCAGATATGATTTGATGGTACACATATACAAAAGAAAAAAAAATTTAAAAAATTTTTTTAAAAAAAGAAACTTTGTGGCAAAACATTGGCTATGAGATGAACTAGAGAAAAAGAACAAAGAGGAACTATAGAGAGAATGCTGCTCACCCAAAGGCTGTGCCTCTGTGGCAGTTCAAAAGCATCAGTGTTTCTCAGAGAGAAAAATGGACACTTTCCTCCTATAAAGTGTCACGTATGGGTCAATTCCAAGTCAACGGCAATGAGCTGAGTAGTCGAGACTGTTGATGGGGCAAGAAGGAACTCTTCTGTTAGATAATCTTAGTTCTTTTTCAACTGACTCAGAGCCCTGTGGATAAGTCTGTGGGATTTTTTTATTAATGCTTACAGAGTTCATAAACATTGTGCTTCACAGGATTTTTTATATTTACCTTTGCTTTCTCAAAGTCTAGGTCTTTGCCAATGGTAGTGAGTAGGCGACACAGGCACTCCAGGGATTCCTCATCGTGGTTCTTCAGCAATTTCACCACACAGTCATGCATGATGGCTTCAGTCAGCATTTTGAGTTTAAAGAGTTCTCCAATAAACTTAATGTTACCAATGGATCTCCTTCGGGCTTTGTCCTTGGCTTCTTCTAGCTCATCATGGAGCCTTGTTCTCTCCTCTGGCTGTTGTTTAAAGAGGGAAACAGGATCTTCACGATGAAAACTGTACTGTACAACAGATGCTAAGAATATACACTTAGATTCATGATCCTTACCCTTTATAGAGGTCAAGGATCTTGTTCGAGAATCTAAAAGAAACTATGAGCTTAATCTAAAAGTTTGCATCTATTTGAGGAATTTCTAGAAAGCAGCAATCTCTTTTAAGTATAGTTCTAAATCCTTGGCTTAAGAGGACTGAGTTGGTTTAAACATGCTGCACTCATAGGTTTAATAGGACTATGTATGTCTCTAAACATTAGTATAGTCCTTCAACATAAAAAGAGATTATAGGCCTCTTTTAAATAGTATGGATTTTTGTAGCTGGCTTCTTGCTACTTCTACTTGCTAACACTTAAAATGTGAAAATACTGTCTTTCATTGAAAATACTTACAGCACTGGCAGCTTCGAGTTCTTTCTGCTTCTTCTCAAAGACATCATCATCTGCTTTATCTTTTTCAAACTCTTTCTGGCAACGGTTCAGTAGCAGCTTCCGGAAATTCACTGTGTTACCAGGCTTGTCTGCCATGGGTACTTTAAGCTGTAACCAAATGGGAAAATGTAAAAGCAGAAAGATTACTTAAAGACTTTAAAATATTTTCTTCAAAATGTGTCTTTTCTTTATTGGGCATAATAATGCTGGCTGAACTACAGGAAAGCATTTTACAAGAGGTGCTCAATTTAGCTTTGGGTATGTCATGACTCAATGGCAAGAGATCTTCAATTTAAGTCAGAAAAGATACATATTACTTTATGGTCATGTCACTTTTAAACCAATATGCATCATTTTAACTGCCCAGGCATGGTAAGGTTATTTCTTCTTTTTGTTTTATCTTACTACTATCAATTAGTTTTAACTTTTGCATTATCTTACTACCAGTAGTTAGTTTTAGTGAAATAATTAGAAATGACATAAGATGGAAAAATTTCATAGTCACAAGTGTTATAGGTTAGTTATGGATAAAAGACAGAAAGATGAACATTTGAAGACTTTTTAAAATTCATAATGCCACTCATCTATGACTTCAATATGCTATGTTTATACTATTTCTTATGTGCCAAGAACTAAAAACAATCCTCCAAAATTCAGCCTAAAAAACAGTTACTTTCAAATACTGCCTAGTGGCCCTGTTGTAGAATGGAACTGACATCAGGGTTGGGGTGAGACTGAAAAAGATTGGATAAATTATGTATACTGCATTGAAACAGATGAGGGAGCAAACTGTTTAAAAGCGATATATGACTGAGTATTATGGTCATGACAAGAGTTCAGAATGAAGGCTACAAAGTGGCGTGTACTCGGGGACGGGTGGGGGGAATTGTATACCAATGAAAGAATTTTTCTTTCACTTTTCAAAGAGAAAAGTGAACAGGGAGAAGGGGTGAAGGGAGAAAAAATGCAACAATGAATGAATGGAAATCCAAAGTCTCTGTAAATGTTCATTAAAATTAATAATAATAAAAAAGCAGTCACTTTAAAAATATCCTTTTGATATAAAAGGGAAAAAAATCAGAGTAGAAGGGAAGATGTCAGCTGATTTACCTCTAAATTTGATAGTTGTTGTTATGTGCCATCAAGTTGCTTGCAACTCAAAGCGACCCTATGTACAACAGCCCTAAACCCTGCTCTATCCTGTGCCAATCGCATTGTCTCCAACACCCCCAGACCCCAATTACCCCAGTCTCTGGATCGATCCACCTCAAAGAGGGTCTTCCCCACCTGCGCTGTCCCTCAACCCTCCCAAGCATGACATCCTTCTCCAAGGACTGGTCCTCCTTGCAACATGTCCGAAGTATGTCAAACGAAGCTTCAGAATCCTTGCCTCCAAGGAGCAGCCTGGTTTAACCCTCTCCAAGATGAACCTGTTTGTTTTCTTAGCAGTCTATGGTACGTTCAATACTCTTCTCTAGCACCACAGCTCAAAGGCATCAATTCTCCTTCTGTCCTCCCTACTCATTGTCCAGCTCTCTGATGTATAACAAGTGATGGCAAAGACCATGACCTGTACCAGGCACACCTTAGTCTCTTGAGTGATACCACTGCTCTTCATTAGTAACAAGGTTAAAAAAAAAACCAAACAAAAAAACCAACCCACCCATAACATAAAAGAGCACCAACATGGCATCAGGCTCTGGAATCACTTAATCAACCCACATGCTGCCGTCAATCAGTTCTGACTCATAGTGACTTTCCCTCGGATTTTCAAGGCTGTATACTCTTTTAGAAGAGCACTCTTCATTTTTCTACTGAGTAGCTGGCTGATTTGAAGTGACAACCTTTTTGTTAGTAGGCTGACAGGCTATATACTATGCTACCAGGATTCTGAAGAATAAAGGTTCTACAAATCAATAGTTATATCCAATAAGCTTCTTCACAAGAACATAGGTTAAACCAGTGAAAAAGTCCAATTCAGCGTCTTGACGTAGTCACCAGCATCATCTTAGTTAATGTTAATAACATAACTGACGGCTAAGATGAACACAGCCTATCCCACAATCAATCTGCTTTGAGATGTTTTCTGCATTACTGATTGTGTAAAAATAGGAGGATGATGGGCAACAATATGAAAATCTGTGCCATCAATATATAGAATGAAAAAAAACTAGAATTAAAACTGGGGAGGGGAGAAAGAATATGCACCAAAGATAAAATAAACACATACAACTTGTGATGGTAAGACATAACTGCTATACCCACTGACAACTCTCCACTCTGTTTCCAAGCTGTAAAATGCTCAAGAGGAAATGTCCTCCGTTACAAAACAGGACAGACATCGGGGTTAAGGGGAATCTAAGAGAAGAGGGTCTAAATAATGTATACTGCATTGAAAAAGATGAGGGAGAGAACTGTTTGCAAGGAATATATGATTAGGTATTATTTTCATCACAAGAGTCCAGAATGAGAGCTTTAAGGGGGAGGGGACTTGGAGGGGATTGTATAATAATCAAAGTATTTTATTTATTTTTTTTTTTTACTTTCAAAGAGAAAACCAACTTGGGGGAGGGGTGGGCAGGGAGGAAAATGTGCAACAGTGAATGAATGTAAATCCAAAGTCTCTATAAACTTTCTTTAAAATTACAATTAAAAAAAAGAGGAAATGTCCTAACTTTCTTCTAAAGAGGGGCTGGTGGATTCCAACTGACAAAGAAGCACAATCCTCTACAGACCACTCCACTAGAGCTCCCTGATCTACCTGCTAACACTGTACAAAATAGATTCCACTGTGAATATGTCTTTCTAAATGCATCTCTATCGGATACATCTAGAGGCGTAGAGAGGGCGGTGGGAGGCCCACAAGATTCAAAAGGTGCCAAATCATAGAAGAGTAAGTAATTTTTCATCAGTCTTTCATTCAGTGTATTTCTCTTTAGTTAGGCCAGTTGCACATCTATCCTCCTGAATCTATTCCAGCTTTGTGCTGTTGCCCAAGATAGATTTTTCATGTCTGTGAGTAATTCAAGGCTTTATTTCTGATGATATTCAATTGTGTATCCTCTGTTTTCTAAATATCTTTTACTATTCTCAGAACCGACATTCTTTCCACATCTTGCATTAGAGTACTTAATGAATGCAGCAATACTGAAATTTCCTTGTCTGGTATAACATGAGAGAGTGTAATAAAACTACATTTAGTGCCATTCTGTAGAGCTGATGTAGGTGCGGCCTCTGCAAACCAAAACAATTCACTGCTGGAGAAGTGATTCTGACTTAGGGCAAACTTTTGGGGCAAGGGGCAAATAAGAAATGCCTTACAGGATTTCCAACGCTGCAAATGTTTATGGAAGTAGATTGTCTCTGATTTCTCTCATGGAGCATATGGTAGGTTTGAGTTACCTTCTTTTGACTAGCAGCCAACAGCCTTAAACACAGCACCATTGTTGTTGGTGATAGTGCCTTCAAGTCAAGTATGAACTGACTTATGAACAGCCGACCTGAACCCTGTCCTATCCTGTGCCATCCTCATCATCTCTGACACACTGAAACCCACTGCTGGAGTCACTGTGTGAATCTCATTCAAGGGTCCTCCTCTCCATCACTGAACCTCCAGCATTCCAAGCATGTCCCTTTCCAAGGAATAGCCTTGCTGAGCTACATACAGAAAGATGAAGCTTCACTCTGTCACTATCAGAGCAGAAAAAAAAAGTAATAAAGGAATTATCCAAGGGTGTAGTCTCAGAGCATAAAATAAACTGAATTTGATGAGAAGTTCAGAGTTACACATACTGAAATACTTTTATAAGATAGCTTAAAAAAAGAATTATACTTGACATATTAATGTTATCAAAGATCAGTATGAGAACTCCACTGAAGAGCTCAGTCTACTGGGCCACAAAGCCAACTTTCAAATGGGTTAATTTTTGCATATATCAATTTAATCACAAAAATATACTTGAAGGTATACATTATTTTTACACTGAATCTTTCTCATTTCCTTAACCCACCCTTCCCTCCACCCACCAAATTATGCAACCCTATGATAATAACCTCCCCCCGTCCTCCCTCCCCTTTGGGTCCTCATACACATTTGACTAGTTATCTATTTCTACAATAATGGTCTTATACAGTATTTGTCTTTATGTGACTGAGCTAGTTCATTTAGCATAATGCTTTCCAGTCCCTCCCAAGTTAGGTACAAAATCTTTGTTCCCGCATGCTGTGTAGTATTCCATCATGTGAATGTACCATAATTTCTCAATCCATTCGATTGTAGTTGGGCATTTGGGCTGTTTCCAAGTATTTGCAATGGTGTAAGTAAACTAGCATAAAATAAAAAGTTTATATTTAAAAAATATATACTTGAAGGTCAATATGTGCCAGGAAGCTAGGTTGCTGTTGTTACGTGTCACTGAGTCAACCAAGACTCACAGCAACCCTATGAAAAGCCAAGACCTGAACTGTGCCCTATCCTGAACCATCCTCACCATTTCTGGTGTTTGGGCCCCTTGTTACAGGAAATATGTCAATCCATTGTTGAGGGTTTTCCTCTCTTTCTTTGACCTTAAACGCTTTCAAAAATTATGTCTCTTCCCAAGGACTGGCCCCTTTAACTAAACACCAAAAAGGTATGTGAGATGAAGCTTCATCATCTTTGCCTCCACAAAGCACCATGGTAGGTAGTACTTTCTCCAAGGCATATTTGTTTTTAGCAGTCCATGGGATATTCAGTACTCTTCTTCAACACCACAACTCAAAAGCATCAGTTCTTCTGTCATCTTTCATCAGTATCCAACTTTCAGATGCAAAGGATGTAACTGAAAAATACTATGCTTTGGATCAGGGAGCTCTGCTGGCTTCTTCTTGTTGTTAGGTACCGTCAAGTCAAGTACAACTCATAGTGACCCTATGAAGAGATTTAAACCATGTCCTATCCTGTGCCATCCTCACTAACTCGGAGACCCTCAAGCCCATTGCTGCAGTCACTGTGTCAGTCCACCTGGTTGAGGGTCTTTCTCTCCTTTGCTATTCCTCCACCTCCCAAAGCATGATATCCCTCTCTAAGGAACATGTCCAAAGTATGTGAGACAAAACTTCATCAGCTTTGCCTCTAAGGAGCACTCTGGCTGCACCTTCTCCAAGATATATCTGTTTGTTCTTTTGGTAGTCCATGGGATGGATACTCAGTGGTCTTTTCCAACACAATTCAAAGGCATCAATTAGTCTTCTGTCATTGTTAGTCACTGTCCAGCTGTCAGATGCATAATAAGTGACTGAAAAGACAATGGCCTGAATCAGATGCATTTTAGTCCTCGAAATGACATCATTGCTCCTCAATAACCCGGAAACATCCCTAACGACTGACTTTCCCAGTAAAATTTGTCTCTTGATCTCCTGACTGCTAATACCAATTGTACTGACTGTGGATCCAAGAAAGTTGAAGTTGTTGACAGATTCAATCTTTTCTCCACTGATCATGATATTGATCATGAATTGCCTATTGTGCTATGGAGTCACCTGTGACTCATAGCGACCCTGAGTACAACCACCCTAAACCCTGCTCTATCCTGTACCAATCTCACTGTCTCTGACACACTCACCCCCAGTACCCAAGTCACTGAATCAATTCATCTCAGAATCCTTGCCTCTAAGGAGCAGCCTGGTTTCACCCTCTCTAGGATGAACTTGTTCGTTTTCTTAGCAGTCCATGGTATATTAAAAATTCTTCTCCAGCACCACAACTCAAAGGCATCAATTCTCCTTTCATACTCCCTAGTCATTGTCCAGCTCTCTGATTCACAGCAGAGATTGCAAAGACCATGGCCTGTATCAGGCGCACCTTAGTCTCTATTTTTTTAAAATTTTTAAATTTCTTTATTTTTCATTTCAATGAACATCTACAGAGATTTTGGAATTCCAATCATTCACTGTTGCACCTCTCTCCACGCTCCCCCCACACCTTAGTCTCTTGACTGACATGGTT
>NW_006399778.1:11071867-11073801 GCF_000299155.1 Elephantulus edwardii | reverse complement strand
GAGACATGCCTGAGCCCCCTGCTACAGTCACAATATCAATCTATCGTGTTGAGGATCTTCTTTTCTTCTCTGATCTTCCACTTTCTCTTAGCATGATGCCATTTTCCAAGTACCTTAAACTGCTGTTTGTTGTTGTTAAGTGCGGTCAAGTGGTTGTTGTTTAGGTGCTATCAAATTGAATACTGCTTATAGCAATCTTATGATCAACCGATAAGAACCTTGTCCTATCCTGTGCCATTCTGAAATTCTGTGCCACACTCAAGCCCATTGCTACAATAACTGTGTCAACCCATCTAGCTGAAGGTCTTCTACATCCCTCCACCTTTCCAAGCATGATGTCCCTCTCCAAGGAGAGGCCACCACAGACAGATGGAATTCAGCAGTGATCAAAATAGAAAAGAGCCTTATCTTAGAGAGTTTACACTCTAGTTAGATACTAAGATGAGAATTTTCATTTAAATGATGATTAAAAGCAAAGCATGGCAGTTTAAATTTACCAATCTTCCCATTTAAAATGATATTGAAGTACCTATTTAAATACAGGGCATTTTATCTTGCCCACTCTTGTGCCACTCATTTCATTGTCCCCCTCCTAAAACAAGGGCTAAACTAGTCAAGAGGTTTGCTGTTTGTGAAGCGACCTTGCAGGCTTCCTCCATAATTCCTACATGAACTAGTCAGAACAGCAGAGTACTCCACAGGTATGTTTCATTATATTCCTTTTTATGATCTTCTTCAGCTTTATATATTTAAAGGTTAACATGGTGAAGGCCAGCAGGTATGTATACTATACATACATATGTGTATAGTGTGTATGTGTGTGCATGCACATATATATCTTTTACAGAGTAACTTGGGAAAAAATACATTATCTATCATGTAAAATTTTGTAAAATCAAAGAATTCCTTTCTAAAGAGCTTACACTCAATGAGAATGATTTTTTAATTCTTTTAAAAGAACATAAATTGCTCTAGACGGCACAACCAGGAACTTTCCCAAATCTTAAAATACCAGTAATCTAGACCACGGGAGAAATTCTTTTTTGTGTGGAAATGTCATCGTAAAAATGTTTAGCAGCATCTTTGGTCTCCACTCACTAGATGCCAGTTGCTGTTGTCAGGTGCCACTGAGGTAACAATGGCTCACAGTGACACTATGAACCTTGCCCCATCCACCATGATCTCTGATATGTTCCAGTCCATTGGTAAAGTCACCTGGTAAGTCCATCTCGATGAGAGTCATCTTCTGTTACTTTGACCGTCCACCTTTTCAAGTAGGATGTTCTTTTTCCTTAGGACTGACCCTTTCTGACAAATTTCCAAAGTAAGTGAGACGAAGTTTTACCACCTTTGCCTCTAAGGAGTACCTTGGGTATACTTCCTCCAAGAAGTTTGTTCTTTTAGAAGCCTATGGGATACTCAGTGTTCTTCTCTAATACAATTTAATCAATTCTACTTCTGTCATCCTTATTCAATGCCTAACTCTCAGATGCATATGAAGCATTCCAGACATTACCAAATTCCTCGTGGATGGCAGAACTACTGCTGGTTGTGTTCCAGGCAACATTTTGAACTCTGGGTCTACCTTTAACAAGGATTAACTACTTAAATAAGCACATTCACACAAATCTCATTTGAATATAAAAATCGTTATTTAGGCAATTTTCTACCTTCCAGCTAAAAATGTAAAGAGATGGGGGTGGAGGTGGGTTTCCTGGCATCATGCTGATAGCATCTGAGAGAATAATTTCTAATCTAGGTTGATTTGGAGATTTCAAGGTCAGAGAACAATGTTAAGAGGATATTTACAGTTAGTACATACGCTTACAAGGAAGCCCAGTGAATACCACTATCATTCAGATATATGCACCAACAACCAGAGCCAAAGAAGAAGAAATAGATGATTTCTACCAACTTTTACAGTCGGAGATAGA
>NW_006399778.1:11068347-11069447 GCF_000299155.1 Elephantulus edwardii | reverse complement strand
GACGGCACATAACAACAATAACAACCATTAGCATCTATGATGGCAGAACAAAATCAGCACAGGGTAGTGATTAGTATAAGTAAGGGGCTAGGCTAAGTATGGAAGGTAAGATTCTAGACCTTACAGTTTGCCAGCTGTGAAACTGGAGCAAATGGAGTGTAAGACAAAGAAAAGAATGGAGCTTGGTAGTGCAGTAGTTAAAGTACTTTGATACTATGTGAAAAGTCAATGGTGAGAACCCACCAGCCCCTAATGGGATGAAGGTATATCAGTTTGCTGTGGCAGAGGTTATAATCTTGGACTCATGGTATACTTTCCCTCTATCCTATGAGGCCAGTCAGAGTAGGAATTGACTTCAGGCCATAGTTTAGTCTGTTTTTTTAAACTTCCATAACCACACCAAATCAAGAAACAGAACACTGACAGTATCCCAGAAGTCTCACTTGAAACCTCCTTTCAAAGATGACTTCTTAGTTGAACAAGTTAATCCTATTGTGCTGCATTTTTGTAATAATCACTACCATTTTCTTTTTTACTCTTAAGCATGTATCTTCCCAAACATGATAGGTTTTCCCTTTTGATAAATGAATCACATAGTATTAATTCTTTTTTTTCTGGCCTCACTTGTTCAAGCTTATTTTTTTTACTATTATCCTTGTCCTAACAATTGTAGTTCAAATTCAACATCCTTGTAATTATGTCCCAATCTGTTTATCCATTTTACTACTGACAGACATTCATTTCCATATTATGAAAAATGTCATGAACATTTGCCCATAGATTTCCTGGTACATAATGCTTCCCCCCCCCTTTCTGTTGGGTATATATCTAAGACTAGAAAAGCTGATTATGTAAAATTCATAAAAATAATTAGTCCAGAAAAACTAACGGTCAACATGAATCTCAATTTCCACAACTTTGAAACCAGAAGAATTTGATGGTTCACATTTACTACTGTGGACTACTTATAACTTGTTAGTCAAATTTGTGTCTTCTAGGTTGCAGCATCCCCATGATACATCTTCAAGGATATGAACATGTACGGCCAAGCACAATCAATAAGAGTGCATCTAAATTCCAAAATCAATCTCCATAATAGT